>NW_024412439.1:10659809-10670192 GCF_014898765.1 Herpailurus yagouaroundi | reverse complement strand
ACGAAAGTCTACTTCAACCCCCCCCCCCCAAAAGGCGTACAAAAACAGTAAAGCTAAAAATAACCCAAGGTCCCTTGCGCACCCCCGGAGGGGAAGGGGAGGAACCAGGCACTGCTGGTGAGAGTCCCAGGGGCGGCCGCCTCCCAGCAGCCCACAGGCCGGGCTGAGCTGGGCCAGAGGAGTGCCAGGCACATGACGGACGAGACCCCCGGCACAGGACAGAAGCACCAAGCGCTGACTGGACAGGCCCGCCACGTGCTCTACATGACATCCACAAAGAACTCACTGGGGTTGCCCATGGCCATGTGGAAGCTCTGGCGGCTGGCGGTCAGCTCCGGGGGCACAGAGCCCAGGTCTCTGACCGGAGGGGCCCCCGGGGGCTGCACTGCTGGAGGCACGGGGGGTGGGGGCGGGGGCACCATGACCACCATCATGGGATTGTAGGGGAGGGCCATGCCAGGGGGTGGTCCGTAGGGATGCAGCCCGGGGTGGGCTCGGAGATTGGGCGCGCCCCCCGAAGAGCCTCTGGAAGGGGGTGGGCCCCCATCACCAGCCCCACCAGGGTCCCCCCCCCCGCCGAAGGCTGCCCCCCCGGGTGGAGGGCTCGGACTCACTGCCGCTGCCGGACTTGGACTCGGGGGCCCGTTCCTCAGGCCTCCCCGTACGTCCCGCCCCCCCATCGCTCCGTGTTGACCCACTGCTCCGGCTCCCTGTGGGGTGGAGGAGAGGAGGCGAACTGAACCCTAGCCCAGCGGCCCCGGGTCACCCCCTGCTCCGCCCCTGCACCAGCCTCTCCTGCCTGCATCCCCCCCCCCCCCCCCCCCCCCCCGGCTGGTGTCTAGCCGCGACTTACCCTCGCTGTGCTGGCTGCTGGCACTGCCCCCGCCGTAGGTGTAGGATGAGAGCTCATGGTAGGGTGGCGGCTGGGGGCTATATGGGTGCGGGGCCGGGTACTGGTAGGAGAAGGTGGGCAGGAGGGGCCACGGGGTCGCCCCAGGCAGCGGGGCCAAGGTGTCCTGGTCCGAAGCCCCACTGGAACCGTCATCGTTCAGGGACAGGTTGACCAGGTCTGGAGAGCGAGAGGGAGACCGGGAGTCACTGCTTCCAGTGGCCAGGACGCAAAGATGGTGAACGGAGGGAAACAGGGCACTGCTTCCCCAGAACCATCCACGACGGGGGGCGGAGATGAGGGCCTCTGACAGGAAACACCCACCCCTCTGCCGCAGTCAGGGCAGAGCTCACCCAGGGCCCCGAGTCCCACACTCTTCTGAGACTCAGGAGACTCCGCTCCCCCCCAGCACACAGCCCTGTGCGTGGCGCACAGCTTGACAGGACCAAGTGGATGTTGGCCAGGGCGGAGCCTGACGTAGGACACACTGCTCAAGTGACCACGGGCACCCTGGCGGGCTGTGGGCCGGAGACAGGAAGGGGCGGGGATGGGGGCGGGGGGGGGGGGGGGCACTTACAGCTCTCACAGCCGCCACTGAGGTCCCCGAACACGTAATAGCACTGCTCAGAGAAGGTGATTTTGTTCACCGTGTGTCGGATGAGGCCAGCCTTGAGCAGCCCGCTGGCGTATTTGCGGGCCTCCCGGCGCTCAGGAAAGCCTTCCACGTGATGGTAAAGCCAGTCAACTACGTCCGAGCCTGGGGGCGCAAGGAGCAGAAAAAGTGCTCAGGTTTTCCTCCCCGACTGCTGCCTCACCCCTGCCTGGGCCCTTCCCAGCCGGGGCCTCCTGCCCCCCCCCCCCCCCCCCCTCCCCAGCACCACCTGCCCAGAGACCGGAGCTACCCAGGAAGGCGTTAGGGATGGTGATCTTGAGCCACATGCGGTCCCGAACTTCCAGTCCAGATTCGGGAGCTGCCATGGCCTTGGTCACAGACGCCATGTCTGTGTGGATGGAGAGACCCCGCCCCTCACAACCTGTCAGAGAAAGGAGGCGGCAGGGTAGGGCCCCAGCACCACGGAGAGGCCTCCCAGGGAGGGGAAAGAGGCGGGGCTGGGGGCTCACCGTCAGGCAGAGAGGACCCCGATGTCATGGTGCTCATGGACGAGGAGCCCGGATAGGCTGGGAAGGTGCCCGTCAGCGCGGCGGAGTGGGACACCCAGGCAGCGGGGTCAATGGGCTGGATGGGCTCGTCTGGGACAGAGGAGGCCCCCGAGACGGATGCTTCCCCGGCCCTCCCCGACTCAGACTCCCACCCCGCCTCCCTCCCGACCCTCCCCCACCGCCTCCCGCCACGTGGAGGCCCAACCCCGACCCCTGCTCTCTTGCCCAGGCAGCCACAGACCCTCCCTGGCGCCACTCACTCCGAGGAAGGGTGAAGTAGGCCTGGGGAGAGGGATCCCAGCACTTGGCCACCGTCAGCACGATGGGGCTGTGGGAGGGGAGAAGCGGTCAGGCGGGGGTGGCTGGCAAGGGCTCGAGAGTGTGCAGGCCTGGAACTAACGGGCTGAGGGACAGGACGGAGAAGACACCAGAGACAGAGGGACCCACCAACACAGACCAGTCTAGAAATGCCGCTGAGTGTAAGTCCAGGAACCAGAGGGCTAACCGATGCGGTTCACGAACCCGCATACATGCGTGCGCACGCACACGAGGTGGGGGGACCGAATGGAGCAGTGACAGCAAGGCAGGAGAACAATGCCCTCCGGGGAGACTGAGGACGGGGCGTCGGAGGCGCCGGCCACCTTCTAGGTCACGATCTGAGCCGGGCTCACACAGGCACCCCCACGCCACGGTTACTTGTCACGTCACACGGTCCCACCCCGTGCTCTCGGGACACGCGTGATGCCACGCCCCCGCTAACCGAGACGCCGCCACCACTAGGAGAGCAGACCCAGGCCGGGCCAGCGGCTCACCCGGGCTTGTGCACGATGTCCCGCAGCACCCGCACCGCGTCGTCATTGCTCATGTTCTCGAAGTTCACGTCGTTCACCTGGAAGCCAGGCCAGCGGGTCAGAGGCCGCCGGGGCCCCCAACCCTACCCCCCGCCCCGGGGCCCAGGACCAGCGCACCTGCAGCAACATGTCGCCCGGCTCGATGCGCCCGTCGGCCGCCACGGCGCCCCCCTTCATGATGGAGCCGATGTAGATGCCGCCGTCGCCCCGCTCGTTGCTCTGGCCCACGATGGAGATGCCCAGGAAGTTGTACTTCTCTGCGGAGGGGGCGCGGGTGACCGGAGGCAGCCCGCCGCGCACCCCCTGGGCCCCCGCAGACCCGGCCCCCGCCCGGGCTCCCCCGTACCCATGTTGAGCGTGACCGTGATGATGTTGAGGGACATGGTGGAGTCGGTGACGCTGCTGAAGGACGAGGCCTGTCGGGGAAACGGGGAAGGAGCCGCACTGCCTCCGACGACCCAGGGACGGGCCCTGGGGTGCTCGCTTCCCGTGCCCTCGTACCCCCTGAACCAAGGCCCCCGACTTCTCCAAGGGCCAGCTGTCCCGTGAGAGCCCCCTCACCCTCTCCAGGCGGGGCGGCCGCTGCTTCCTCCGCCGCCGGTGGCGCTTCAGGAGGCGGGAGGCACTGCTCTGCTCCGTGGAGCTGCTGAACCTGTCAGGAGGCGGAGGCGGTCACGGGGTGGGGGGGGGGGGAGGGGGGGAAGGGAGGATGGGCGGAGGAGGAGGAGGAGGACAGGAGGATGGGCGGTGCCCTACCTGCTCATGGTGTCGTCGTCGTCAGAGTCGCCCAGGCTGGTGCTCTCCAGCTCGCTGGTCATGAGCGTCGAGGAGCTCTCGTACCCGGCCAGGTGGCGCTCCAGCCTCGAGGGGCCGCCAGGCCTGTGGCCCCCCGCTGAGCATGAACAGGAACCTCAGGAAGCTGTCCCCCCTCCTCACTCCCACCACCGCCCTCCCTGGGCTCCCGGAGGACCCGGCCTCGGGCCCGCCCCCCCTCACCGCCATGCTCACTGCTGTCTCTCCTGCGAGGCCGTTCCCGCCGCAGAGACACCACCGACTCCGTTTCTGTCTCGGGCTCCAGGTTTTCCCGGCTGCTGGACACGTTAGGGCTGGACGGGCAGAGACGGTTCGCAGCCCGCATCAGTGGGCTGGGGCTCCACATCCTCGACTCCCTCCCCTGGACTCAAGGATCCCCAATCTCACTGGAAGGATGGAGGTCTGGAGTCGCCAATGCCACTGGTCCTCTCCGGCGGCAAAGGGGGTAACGGTGGCGGCGGTGGCGCCAGCTCGGTCCGAGGCTCGTGGGCTGGGGGAGCCACCTCGGGTTGGGGGTTATCCGATGACACCAGCTGAAAAGTACAAAGACAGAAACTGGCTCGACCAGGAAGTGAGGCGTCCCAGGACGGGGAGAGGGGCAGGGGGTGGGTCTGAGCGAGGACGGGACTTGGGATGAGCACAGAGAGAGCAGGAGCTGGCAGTACGGGCCCCAGAGAAGGCTGATGGGCCGCGGCTGGCTCTCCAAGCCGCCGAGGAAGCAAAGAGCCAGGGCCTCCAACGAGTGGGCCGGGGGCACTGAGGCTCAGAGCGCCTGGCGGCATGAGAGGGACGGCCGCTCACCCAGGACACCACCCTTCCGTTGAAGCAGGGGAGGCGGGCGCTGTCATCTGAAATCTCCTCCTTCACCACCCTGCCGAGAGAGGGCACAAAGGCCGGTGAGACTGGCCTCACCACACCCCCAACACACCCCCAATTCAAACCTCCTGACCCGCATCCATGGAGCTCGGGGGGCGCCGACTTTCTCCAGCCCGGACCCAGTCCTCTTCCCTGACACTAAAACCCTTCGCTTGCACACCTACGGGGTCTCCCCATTCGCTCCCTTTCCTTCCTTCTCTCCCCAACTCATCCTCCGGGCTCGATGCTGCTCCAAAGATTTCCTGGGGTCCGCTTCCAACTTCTCACTCGGATCTCAGAGACCGTCCTGTCCCCTTGGGTGACCCTACAGGTAGGTCTGTCTCACCTTGGGAGTCTTGCCGGCACCTCCCCCAACCCCCACCCCACTCCTCACACCCTGTCCCCAAAACCTTTGGCCCCGAAGCCTCTAGTCTCACGTTTTCCTTGCTTTTCTCTCTCTCTCTCCCTCCCAGAGAGCTCTCCAAATGGGCTACTTTTCCCCACGTGAAAACACCCGCTAGACCAAAAATGGTACCTCCTCACTAGGCGGGGCCCTCCCAGGGACAGACAAACCCCAGCCATGACCCACCCCCCCGTGCTTCCCATAGGTCTCTGCACCAAGCAACCTGTCTTGCCTGACAGACCCCAAAGCCCAGCGTCAGGATGGACACGACTCGCTCCTTCTTCTCACCCACCACGTGAAATCACGGCCGCCTGTTCTGTTCGGCACCCTGTCCTGGCCACACAGCGACAGACCGGACACTTGTTAAGCATCAACAAACGTTGGTCGAATAAATACACGAACTACGAGAATCTCTGCCCTCAACGGGTTCTCTCTCTCACACGCACACATTCTCACCTCCAAATTCGAACAGCCTGTCTCATTAACCCTCTGGCTTAAGGTGGTTCTAGAAGCCTGGATATGTGACATCTTAGTCCCATTTGTTACCAATGGGACAACTCAGCCCAATCACTGTCAATCAATCTCGATACAACACAGGATGTTTTGCAACATAATTCAGTCTCTGCGTAACCTAGTCTGGCAAATCACTCCGTCTTATGTCACACCATAACCTCACTTATGGACGACGGGTCAGACCCGACATTATTAACGACGGTACCAACTTACTGAAAAGCTGCTGTACGCCACGCACCTGTGTGAGATTTTCTATACTAACTACGTCAACATACTGCTAACAAACAGTAGAACCTTGATTTAAATCCCAGCCAAGTCCCAGGGGGCGCCTGGGTGGCTCGGTTGGTTGAGCATCCAACTTCGGCTCAGGTCATGATCTCACGGTTCCTGGGTCCGAGCTCCACATCGGGCTCGCTGCTGTCAGTGCAGAGCCTGCTTCAGATCCTCTGCTCCCCCCATCTCTTTCCCCCTCCCCCTCTTTCTCTTTCCGTCTCTCTCTCTCAAAATCAACCAATCGATCAGTCAACCCCAGGTAACTCCCAAGATAATACCGCCTTCCCAACATCCAACAAACAGTCTTTCTCGGTAGAAGCCAGTCTGTTCAGCTATCCATAGAAGCCAGACTGCCCCAGTCTAAACCAGCCTGCCTTCAAGAGCTGAAGGTGGAGGGCTCCCCGTCTCAAGAGCTATAAACCCAAAAGGACTCACTGTGTATTAAAAATCCTAGTCGAGTCCACAATGACCTAAATTACTCCAGAATAGCCCAATATGTTTTAGAAACAGCCGAGAACGTCCTCACATGCAGCTGTCTGTACCAATATAGAGCGGATTATCTCTATACAGTTGTCCGTACTGGCATAGACCCCCCCCAAAGCCCTGCTCGTCTGCCCCTGAACTGAGGCTCAATAAAAACCAAACCCCAGCAAAAACTAACATCAACCAATACAACCCAGTAGAGACCAGGGTGGCCCAAGTTTTTCCCAGGCAGTCTCATCCACCCCTTGGCAGCCTAGAACATCCCAATACAGCATTCTTTGCATTAGTACATACCAGAACGTCCCCAAACAATCCTGTCTGCTCTAATGCAGTCCAGGATGTCCCAAATTGCCCCAACACAAATCAATCTATACCCGAAGATTCCACGACATCCCTCATAGCCTGCGTGCTACAGGACTGCTCGGAATACAGGACGGGTGAATTCAGCACCTCCCCAAATAAACCACTGTGTCCCACTCTATTCCAGGATAGCCTAATCTCCCCTAATCTGGTTTAGCACAGCCCAGTCTGTCGTCCGACAGCGCCGAGCGCCCCAATCTGTCCAAGCATAACCTTGCCCGTCCTGGGATAGGCAATCTAACCCCAGCATAACACAATCTGCTCCACTAGAACCCAGAAAACCCAGTACGGCCCAGAGCAGACCTGTGCCCCTCGATATTGCCCAATCCACGCCAGCACGGCCCCCCATCGGCTGCAATCTAGGCCTCGCGCTCACCCGAAATCCTGATCCATTGACTTGAAAAAGTACTTAGCGCCCGCGGGCCGCTGCAGGACGCTCTTGAAATCGCCCAGGGTGATGCGCTCCGCGGGGACGGGAATCTTCACCAGGTACGGGGTCTCTTCTTCATCCAGGTGGTAAATCACCTTCGTCTCCCCGACACCACCGCCCCCCGCGCCGCTGCCCGCCATGGTCTCGCCCGCGCGCTCCCGGGCTCCGCCGCCCACCCAAAGGGGCGAAGCGCCCCCGCCGCGCCTGCGCACACCCGCCACCCGACGCGCGAGGCGACCAGGACCGGCCCGGCGCCGGAGAGGGGCAGCGGGGCGGAGGGCGGGGGGCAGCGAGGTGGCGGCCGAGGGAAGGGGGGACGGGCCGTAGGGCTCGACCCGAGGCCGTAGACGCCGCCGCCGCCTCCTCCTCCTCCGCCGCCGCCGCGCGCCACCGCCGCCGACGTCGCGGGCGCCCTTCAGCACCCCGCCCACCTCTCCCCATGTCACGTGGTCCGCGTCGGCCCGCCCTCCGCCACGTGACCCCCTCCCGGTCACGTGACCTCCCGGCTCCTCCCCGGGCCCCTGACACGTGATCGTTGCTTTCAGCAACGGTCTCCCAACCCGCAACGGCCCCGCCCCCGAATGTGTCCCCCCCCCCGCCCCCTCCCCCCAGCACCCACCCTGCTCTGCTCCGCTCAGGCGGGGTGCTCAGAGCAAGTCTGATCCCCTGGAGCGTGCGTGTCGGGGGAGCGGATGGGGGGTGTGGGGGTCCCGGACTGGGGGGAGGGGGGGAAGGCGCGCCGCCAGGTCGTGGAGGTGGGTTTCGGCCCCACTCCCAGCCAGTCTTCGGTCAGCTTTTCCCAAGCCTCCCTCCCAAGCAGGACAGTCAGTGAGGGCTATAAACACAAAAGAGCCCACTCCGCTTTATTTACAACACGCAGGCTGTCTGTACAAACAGCTGGCCGACGGTATTAAAAACAAAAGAGGTGAGTGAGTCCCGTCACCTTTCTGTTTTCCTTCCTCCCCTCGGCCAGGCTCTGGTTGGCCCTCCACCTCCGAGCTGCCCTGCCCGAAAGGGGAAGGCCGAAATTAAAACTACAACCGGTGTAGAATAAATGGGGAGTGAGAGAAAAGACGAGGAAGGGGAGGGGGGTGCTGTATTTACACTCGAGTTTTACAGACAACTGTCCCATTCCACCCCAATTCCAACGCTGGCCCACAAGGTGAGGGGTGGCAGGTCTAAGGGGCAGAAATGAAGTGTCGAGGGACCCAGACGGCCTCCCACCCCCAACCGTAATGGGTCCACGTTCAAGTCCACAAGGTGGGAAGGAAAGGTAAGGTTGGAGCCGAGACACTCATTTCCAAACCAGCCTCCCTCGGGTATTCCTGCCTTTGAAGTGGGACAATATCCAAGCTCCAGGGGACATACTGAGGACCCCGAGGCTCAGTTCCCAAGTCCTGTTGTCATTTGGAAGTCCCAGCCTAGAGATGGCGATGTCACGGCTCTCCCGATTTGGGAGGCCCCCCTAACCGCCGGGCCTCTGGCCGCAGTTCCTTGCATTTCTGGCAGTAAAAGAAGTCGGGGACATTGGTCTTCTTAATCTTCGCACAGGACAGGTGGATCCATGTCCCACACAGGCTGCACTCGATCATGGGCCGTCCTGCAAAGGGCTTTCGGCAGTAACACGTGATCAGGTCCCATGAGTCATCACCTGGGGAAAGAAGGTTTGTTTGGTGCTCTGCCCGAGCTCTTGGGTCCCCAGCAGCCCCGAGCCCGTCCTCCTAGCTAACCCGGGCCAGCCCCAAACCTCGCACCTGATTCCACCATGATGTCCTCGTCCATGACGCGCATCTCGCCTTCGCTGGAGCTGGCGTCTCCGTCTTGGCTGGTTTCCGTGCTCCCCACGTCCTTGCTTTCGCTGTCAGTGGGAGGGGCTCCTTCGGGGTGCACCGTGGCAGCAGGCCTAGGAGCCTCGGGGGGTGTCGGCAGCACGGGGGCGGGGGCTTCACCCCCCACCATTGCCGCCATCTCTTCTTCCTCCTCCTCTTCCTCTTCTTCCTCCTCCTCTTCAGAGTCTGTGTCACTGGGGGGTGCCCGGGGAGGCCCAGGAGGTGGGAGTCTATCCCCCCGCTCTGCCTTTTTCAACTTCCGTTTCTTGCTCTTCTTAATTCGAGACCTCTTTTCCCCATCCCCGGGAGCCGGCCGAGGCCTCCGGAGCACCCCAAAGCCAGCTCCCCCTCCCGGCCCCAACTTTCGGTTCTTTCGGTCCTTCTTTCGAGGAGGTTGGGAGAGGTCCCCCTGGGAAAGGGGTACCGGGGTGAGAGCAGCAGGGGGCCGGGAGGCATGTGTCAGGGATGTGGGGGACAGTGGAGACGCCATTTTGGGCCCATCTAGATCAAAGAGCGAGTCCTTGAGCTTCATCTTCTCAAGCAGGGTCGCGCTGTCAGGGGCCTGCAGACGAGAAAAAGTGGACCTTGGGGGTCCTGGCTGAGTGGGGCCTGCTTGAGCCGCCCTTCTCTTGGATGACTTTGCTTTCTTAACAAAGGTCTGGATGGTTCGGAGATCTGAGGGGGCCGAGTCCCAGCCATCACTGTCTGCCGCACTCTCACCTCGCAAAGGAGAGCTGGAGCCTGAGGCTGGCCAATCGCTTTCCTTAAATGGGGGGAAGAGACCAGGGTCAGCAGGGGCCCAGGGGCACCTCAGCCCCTGTACAAACCCAGCCTAAAAACCAAGGACAAGATCTACCCCGAGATACCCTGGCCCAAACCACTAAAACAAAAAACAAAACCACTGTACTCAGAAACTTTGTCCCCTCCCCAATTCCCCTCAGCATCTCCCCTTGAACACCTGCACGTCACCTCTGCAGTCCCCACAGCCTTGCGGCATTGTCACCCGCAGACCAGAGCGCGATTTCTTTTACCTGTTTCCGTATAGCCACGTTTGTTACCATTTTCAGCTTCCTGATACTTATCCAGCAGCGCCCTCCCATTAATACCCCAAGACCGACCATTCACTGCTGCTCGGCCCCGCCGAGTCTCTGAGTCACCCAGCTGCCCCCAGGTACTGGTTTT
Source organism: Herpailurus yagouaroundi (assembly GCF_014898765.1). Lineage (NCBI taxonomy): Eukaryota > Metazoa > Chordata > Mammalia > Carnivora > Felidae > Herpailurus > Herpailurus yagouaroundi. The sequence goes on along the minus strand of NW_024412439.1, from coordinate 10,660,150 downwards.
CCCACGTTTCCCATTCCCCTGGTCTTCTGGGTCCCATCATCGGGTAGAGGTTTCCCTTACACAGTGACAGACTGCCCTCTCCAGTCCTAGGACACCCACCCTCAGGCTACTGGCCCTCCAGTCCCTACCTCTTTGCTAGAGGGAATGTAACCGGCATAGGCCAACACGAAACTGCAGAATTTGTTGAAGTCCTCAATTGTTCTCCGACGTTTCTCTGGTGGCTGAAAGGAAACAGGTATCACAAGGAATTTAAGAGGGGCATTCCCAAAGGCAGAAACCCCGGAGCAAGGGATCTAGAAGAGGCAGGAGGAAGGGGGAGAGGGAGAAAGGGGGGGGGGGGG
>NW_024412439.1:10658805-10659709 GCF_014898765.1 Herpailurus yagouaroundi | reverse complement strand
AGAGAGAGAGAGGAGGGGGAGGGCCCCCGGCAGCAAAAGGAAGAGAAACCTCACCTGAGTTTCTGGCTTAAGGGTCGGAGGTGGATCTGTGGAAGCAATAAAAGCTGAGTCAAGGCACTAGCGAAGAGTCCGCATGAAACCCCACCTCTAAATCTCGGAGGATCCAGGCAGACCCCCTCTTCTCTCCGGTTCCCCCGGCCAGGCCGGCAGGTCCCCAGCTGTGCTGGACCCGCCCCTGCTCCCCCTTCCGCCCTGCGAGGGGCGGAGCCAGGGCGCGGCGCCCTCTCAGGCCTCGCTATAGCGCTCCCCTTCCCCCCACCGGAGGCCTGGCGCCCCGCCCCCCCAACTCACGGTTTCTCTAGACTCCAGTCTACTCGATCACTCGGCGCCCCACCCCGCCATACCGCTCCCCGGACCGAGCCCGGGCGGCCGCCTGCCCCTGTCCTTCACACGCGCCCAGAGCCCCGAGTTCCTACCCGGTCGCGATCTGCCGCCCGGGGCCCTCCGCGACCGCACACGCATCCCGCCCGCCCCCAGGGTCCAGGATGACCACGCCGAACCGCTCCCCGCCCTCCGGGCCCCTTCTACTCGAGCACGAGGCCCGGCGCGCCCCTCACCCCCACCCTAAACACACACAGGCTCACACATCCAACGCCACTTCGCGGCCGGGACAGACGAGCGAGCACTAACCCGGACGCGGCCCCACCTGCCCCCCCATACCGCGCTCCCCACAATTTCGCCGTCCCTCCGCCCCCATCCGGGGCTTTGGCCCCTCCCCGTCTCGAGCTCCTCGGGCTCCCCGCCGGGCCCCCGGGCCCAGTTCCGAGCCCTCCGGCCGCCGCCCCCCCTCCGCCCCCGTACTCACCGCCAAGTGACTAGGCTGCGGACCCCTAAACTCTAGCCG
>NW_024412439.1:10647179-10658405 GCF_014898765.1 Herpailurus yagouaroundi | reverse complement strand
CCCGGGACTCGCCGGTCTCAACCCCCCCACACACCCCGCCCCACCGCCCCTACAACTACCCGGCTCTCCTCGCTTCCCGGCGCTCTCTCCCCACAACTACCCGCCCTGTACAGGTCCCTCTACCGCAGACAATACCCAGACCCCCTCTTCTCCCCACAACTATCTGCCCACCCCTCCAACGATCCCCGGGCTCTCTCCGGCGGCAACTACCCGGAGCTCCGGCACCACCGCCACAAAGTCCCCCACCTCGGCCAACTACCGGGCTCCTCACTCAGTCCCCTTCCACATCCTCCCTCCTCAACAACTCTCCGGCCCCCAGATTCCCCCAGCCTCCCGGCCTCAGGGCCCCAACGTGCTGGAGGCCCTCTCGGCCCCTAACCCCCGGAGCTCCGGGGTTCAAGCTCCCGCTCCCCACCCCCCACCCCTACACACACACATTCACGGTGTCTGATCTCCAGCTACCCCCAGCCCGAGCTCCCACTCCTCTTTCACCAAGGTCTCCCAACTCGCCGCTCTCCTACCTCCAGGGGCAGGCCCCCGACCCCCTCCCCGCGCTCCCCCGCCGGGCTCCGGGCTCGACCTCCAAGTTTGCCAATTGATTCCTCGCCCGCCCCCCACCGGCTCAGCGCTCCGTGCCGGTCGAGAGCTCACCTTCGGGACTGGGCTCCGCCATGGCTTCCAGCATCGCCCCCTCCCCTCCTCCCGGTCCGGCGCCCCCCTCCCCTGAGCCGGGGATCCCGGTGCCGCCTCCGGTGCTCGGTGCTCCTACTGCCTCGCTCCACAGAGGTGTCTGCCTCGACCTGGTAATGACTCGAGTCCGCTAGCCGCTGCCGCCACCTCCCTCTACCCCTGCCTCCCGCACTCCCGGACCGGGCCCCCTCCCCCCGCGCCGCCGGCCGCCTGCTCCCTCCTCCTCCTCTCTCCTCCCTCCTCCCTCCCTCCCTCCTCCTCTCTCCCTCCTCCCTCCGCGGGCGCCGACGCGCAATGCATCAAGGGGCCTGTAGTCCGTCTGGGGGCAGCGGAAAGGGGACCCCATAGGCCTCTGGAACTTCAGTTCCCAGCAAGCCAAGGATGGGCGCAGGCGCATTAGTCCGCTCCCCTCCCCCGGGGAGTGGCGGGGAGATTGGGAGCAGAGGGTAGGGCGGAAGAGCGCGCGCAGGATCCTGGGAAATGTAGGCTGGGCGGGACTAAGAAAGAAGGAAAAGAAGGGATTAGAACTCTCGGCCACCATACTGCCTCTTTCTGCGGCTTCTTTCTCCCCCGTGGGACTGCCCCACTTCCGGCCAGAGGGAGAAAGGGTTGCTGGGGGATGAAGTCCTCCTGATGATAATGGCTCCCTCCTCCCCGTCTTCTGCCTCCCTTGAATTCCACACACCGGCCTTAGTCTGGCCAAGCGAGATGCCAAGCGAGGACGGAGTCCGTTCACCAGCTCCCACACGCGACCAGCTCTTCCCTAACCCAAAGGCCGTAACAAACTTGGGAGGTATTTATTTAAAGCAGGTACTTTCCAACTTTGTCCACCGGAACCCACGGTGTAAAAAACAAAAACGATTCTTTATATCAAGACCCAAAAGACAGGTATATAAAACAGAAGTTTCATGAAACGATACTCCGTATTCCTTTCATCACAGCAAAAACACTGCCCCCCCCCCCCCCCCCCCCCCCAGGGGAAAAAACCAACATGAACAAGAGGAAACCAAAATATACTACTGTCCCTCCAACCGCCACTTTGCCCACCTCCGGATAACTATCCCCACCTCGGGACAACTAAAAAGAAAAAGAAGGAGGGAAGCAACACAAAGCAAGATCCAGTTCGTCTCGGTGGTTTCCTCTTTATTGATGTGCCTCCTACCTTCCCCCCACAATTACAGTCCCTCCCCTCTACCCCCCAAAAAGAAGGTAGTGAAAGGAAGGGAATGTCGGGGTTCTGAGCCCCTTGGGCAGTTAGAAAGGGAACAGGAACCAAAACAATCCTAGATGTGACAGAGATTGACAATCGAGAAGTCTAAAGCACAGTGGGGAAGGTGGAAAGAGAAAGGGGACAAAGGAGAGGTCCTAGAAGCCACCTCCCCCATGAGCCCTCCTGCTAAGAGGGGCTGGAGGAGAGCCTCGAACGTTAGGAAGTGCAGGTCCTGAGGGAGGGAGGTGGTGGTCGAGCCTGAAGGAGGACTAGGTCAAGGAAGGGGGGCCACCTCTCTCTTTGTAGGCTGGGACCCCCCACCTCAGGGGCAGCAGCTTCACAGACCGTAGACACTTTCATCACTGTAGGCGATGTATAGAAAGAAGTCTTCTTCGTGATGTTCCTGGGGCAGAAGCAGAGAACACCGGTACTCACGCACCCGGGCTACAGTCACTTGAACCACCCACTGCCCCCCCTTCTCCAAAGCCCCGGTCTCGAGGCGGAGGGCCCCCCCCGAAAAGAAAAAAAACTAGCGTCCTGACTCACTCCCTCACTTCAGACCGTAGCAGCCAGGCAGCATCACCCCTAGCAGCAGTCCTGGGCAAAAAGCTCTCCCTCTGACTGTTCTCTGCCTTGGAACGGGGAGGACGCTGGGGCAGGTGAAGGATCGGCACTGCGGTCCACCTCACCTTTCTCTCCCTTCTGGCCATTCCCACGGCCTCGTCCAAACCTCCAACCCAGGACTATGCTGAAATTCTGAGGCCGAAGATAAAGTGGAGAGCGGAGCAAGGCAGCTGGTCCAGGAACTGCTGACTTAGCATTTTCTTCCCCTCAAGCTCTCCCCACACCTCTCCGAAGCCTCCCGGCTTCCCCAGGGACATACCTGGTACAGCTGACCCATTGTGGCACTGGTGGGTGGAATGACATTGTTGACAAAGAAAAACAAGGCATCCTCAGCTCGGAGATGAATTCGCTTCCGAATCAAGAAGTAGAACTGACCAACTGCCAAAGAGACAAGGCAGGATGAAGCCAGAGATCATAAGTGCCCCCGAGAGAGAGAGCAGTTACAATGTGGAACCTTCTCCCACAAGGATGCCCGGCCACCCATAGGAAGCTAACCCGGGGCCTGGGTCAGGTCCCCACCTGTGAGATCAGAAGGCACCAGATATTTCTTCTTGTCCAGGTCTCCTATCCGAGCTTTGGGAGCCTTTTCTACAATCACCTGATGAAGGGTAGATGAAAATTAGGAAATATTAGGTGTATGGTCCCAGAGTTACCCCTGCCAAGAACTCGAGTAACACAATTCCCAGCACCCAAACCTGTCCGACTCCGTTTTCTTTGTCTCTGAACACGCGGCGCAGCCTTGAGCAGAGATCCTGACCCCACTGTGCTGAACTCACCCAAACATTCAGGATCCCTCGGTAGGGCGTCATAATAAACAACTATCCTAATAGGGCACGGACGACTCGAGTGGGCCGCCTAGAGCTTCAGGCTCAGAAACCTGGCTAGCTCGGGGTAAAGACCATAAGCAGCTCAGGCTGTCAAACTCCCTGCAGCCTCGCACCCCAATCCCCAGGTCTCCCTCTCCCATCCGTGTCCCCCCACCCCCAGCTCTCCCGCCACCCCGCTTTCAACCTCCGAGCCCGGGGACAGCAGGGTCGCGCCCGCCACAGCCGGCAGCCCGGTGCCCGCGCCGCCTGGCCGGACCCAAACCCAGGCTGTGGCGTCAGAGCCAGCGCCCCGCGCCCTCGGCCCTGACTACCGTCCTCACCGGAACCCGGTCCGGGTATTTCTTTCGGATCTTCTCGCCCTCAGAGCGGCGCTTCTCGAACGGATGCTCCTCTTTATACACGAACTTCATCCTCCCGGGAACCGGGCTGGACCGGGCTGGGCTGAGGGAACCCGGGGGGGGCCGGGACGGGGGGCGGCGGCGACGGCGGCGACGCGCGGGCGGATTCAGCGGAGCGATCCCGGGACTTGCGCCACTTCCCTATTCACCAACCCCACCCACGACGATCCGGGGCCGCCCCGCCTGCTACGTTACGCCACCAGCGCAGCGGCCATAACGCCGCCAGCGTAGCACCACCCCCTGACCGCCCCCCCTCACGCCGTCTGCGTAATCGCTTTGGAATCAACTTGTGGGCTACGCAGACGACGTAGCAAAGGTGGTTGGCTTGTGCTATGGTCGAAAATAACCGAAAACCCACATTCTGACCTTCCCCCACGAGGCTGGGGATGAAAAGGGCTGCGAGTCCGTAACTGTAGTTTGAGACTCGGTTCTCCGAAAGTTCTTTTCAGGAATAACGTAAAGAGGCGAAAAAAAAAAAAAAAAAGGCAGAGATAATTACAGGGATAGCTATTCACGAAACGCGTTGGTACGCCGACGGCGGCAGCTGACACCAAAACAAAGTAGTACCCAAGTCGGGGAGCTGGTCTCCGGAAATGAAGGGGGACAGAAACGAAACACACGTTCGGGGAAACGCACCGGACGCCTAGGTTCCAGGGAAGAGTGGACCAATAGGGACCTGAGAGGAGGTCCGAAAGGTAGGGACTACGTCATCGCGGAGGAACACACTCGGCGGTCGCGAGAGAAAAATCATGTGATCTCAGAGAAGGGCGGAGCGTCACGTGGCGGCCGCGGGAAGTAGAGCCGGCCGCGGGGAGGTGGGGGGAGGGGCGCTGGGGGGCGGGGCCGGGGCGGCCGGGGCGGGGCCGGGCCTGGCGCTAGGCCTCCCGCCGTCGGGCGTGTCCGCGTCGGCCCCCGGCGAGGTCCCGCCTGTCTGGCTTCTGGCCCAGTATCTCCTGCCGCCACACTGCCGCGTCGTCCTAGCCCGCAGGCCAGGTTCCTTCAGGACACACGGCCGCCCTCCCGGTCCCCACCGGGGCGCCCATCCCTTCTCCAAGACCCTTTCCGCCAGAGCACCTGATGTCGAGGCTCCCCACTCCTCCCCCAAAGCCAACAGCACCTCGCCCCGACGGGGGACGTGAACAAAGACGCCTCCCTTCATCTCCCAACCCCCAGAGAAGGACCTGGGGCAGCTTTGGTTTCAAAGTTATAATGCATGGTTTAAAAGAGAGAAAGGAGAAAAAAAAAAAAAAAAAAAAAAAAGCTGGTTACAGGTCTGAGGGAGTCTAGGAAGAAGGGAAAGTAGAAGGAAAAGAAAGGGGGGAGGGCAGGACAAGTTTGGGGAAAATCCAGTGGCCCAAAATCCCAGTTTCCCACCCACAGCCCAGCCCTTGGAGTGAAGAATTAGATCAGTTTTGTACAAGAGTTTTTAAAAAATCAAATCACAACAAAGCTGGCTTGGCTTTTCTTTGAGCCTCCCGGATTACCGAATGTCTGTCTCTCATTCTGGCCGGTCTGGTCTCTCCGCCAAACAGTCCGGGCTCTCCCAGGCCTCCGCTTCTGTCCCAGTCCGGGGTTTCCAGGGAGCGCGAACTCGAAGTCAGAGTGAGGCTGCTGGCGAGTGTGGCCCGGGTGTCTGTCCAGACTCCACACGGAGCGCAGGGCTCCCAGGGCAGAGAGGGGCGGGAGGGGCAGGTCCTGCCCAGGCAGTCCTCACCATCGGACAGGGCATCAGACGGCATCCCGAGAGCTCACCCTCCCTCTCCCCCCCACCCCAGCGCAGGTGGAGGGGGAGCAGCCGTCACCAGAGCCTGTGTTGGTGAAGGTTTCGGCTCAGCACAGAACGAACGTCGGCGGTGAACCTGGGATGACAAGATGAAGCCTCGTTGGAGATGGGGGGGGGAGGAAATAATCACCATTCTCACATGACACTGAGGTCCAGTTTGCCCAAAACCCACTGGCTACAGGTGATGAGCTTTACTGTAAGAACACCTGGGTTCAAAGGCTAAGTTCTTAAGGGAAAAGAGTTAAGTCAAACAGGACGCGTTTTTATTCCCTCTCGGGATCCCCCACCTCCTTTCCTCAGCGATGTGTCTGGCTTCCGTTACCTGAGGGCGTCCAGCATGGGAAGCAGGTTGAGGAGGGCGGTGTCGCTGGGGTCACTGAACCACGATTTGATGGGGATGGCGTTGTCTAGGGTGGGTGAAAATAAGCGCACGTGAAAAAAACCACACAATTCAGGACTCAGGCCGGTTTTTCTTTCCTTTGGGAAAATGGGGATCATTACTTTAAAATCCGTACCCTCTCCCTGACCCACCCAAACCTAACCACCTAGGTAAACCTTCCTATTTTATTCTCCAAAACAAACTTTTTAAAAGAGGCATTCATATTCACGTCTATTTGAGAGATGGGGGTGGATGCGTGAGTGGGAGAAAGGAGCAGAGGGAGAGACTCGCAAGCAGGCTCCACGCTCAGTGCAAAGCCCGACACGGGGCTCGATCCCATGACCCTGGGATCGTGACCTGAGCCTACATCAGAGTCAGATGCTCAAAATGACTGAGCCACCCAGGCCCCTCCCCCAAGATAAAATTAACCTACAATCACCGTATCTCACATTAACGTGAGGCTTCTAATGAAATTTATTGCTACTGCGTCTCACCTGAAGCAAACTGACACGAGCAACGTGGCCTATGACGTGGACAAGTGGGGAAAGGAGAGGGTCTCCCAGAAACCAGAGACACCTGGCATCCTGACCCACAGTAAGCCAGGAACCCCAGCTCCAGGCATTCAAAATAACCTTCTCAGAACCACTTCCTGGTCCTGCCAGACTCACCCCCACCCCCCATACCTGGGTGGCTCCGGTAGGCCCCTGGGGAGTTATCCAGGATCACGATGCTGGAGAGGTCGCTGTGGACCACGGAGAGGTCCTTGATGTAGCTGCCCAGTTCCAAAGTGCAGTGCTGGAGGGTAGGGCCACGCTGGGCATCAAAAGGAGACTCGGCCCCTGTGACGGCTGCCCAGTCCCAACAATGCCCACGGGCAGCCACCTCCCACAGAGGGGGTCATGCAGTACCCCTCCGCTCGCCCCCCAGAAGGTCCCTTTCTGGGGAAACTGCTCAAACCCAGACCCCTCCCTGCCAGCCTGCCTCCCGAGCCTCCTCTTACCTGTCTGTAGTATCTCCTCTTGAGAATGCTTCTGCTATTGTCCAGTTTATCTGCCACAGCAGAGCCGTAAATCTCCATGCTTGCTGTGAACACCACCAGCTCGTACCACTGGCTCACCTGAAATTGATCAGGGGGAGGGTGGGGTCAGAAGAAGCGATCCTTCCTCTGAACCCACAACTCTCCTTCACTAGACTCCAGCCCGGTCCTTCAGGCCTTTCAAGAGCATCAGATGTCTCTGAGAGCACAAAATTCTGAAGGCCCCCAAACTCAAGAGTCTTAGGCCCCGTACACCCTTAAAGATTCAGAGGTGCAAGAACAGAAGATCAGGAAGCCTGTGGAAGAACAGAATTGCATCAGCACCACAAATGAACCCAAGCTACTGACAGCCGCCCTCTGACCGGCCCACAACTGCCCTTCTCCAAAACTGCCCATACCTATTTTCTCCTCACCCTGTACTTCCTCCAACCGCTCTGAATTCCCAGAGCCTTAACGCCATTCCTTCATCACAGGGCTCCCCACAGCTTCTACAAATTCACCATTTCTTTTTTTTTTTTTTTTTTTTTTTTGAGAAAGAGTGAGTGTGTGAGCCGGGGAGGGGCAGAGAGAGAGACGGAGACACAGAATCCAAAGCAGGCTCCAGGCTCTGAGCTGTGAGCACAGAGCCCGACGTGGGGCTCGGACCCACGAACCACGAGATCATCATGACCTGAGCCGAAGTCAGATACTCGACCGACTGAGCCCCCCAGGTGCCCCCAAACTCACCACTTCTAAGAAGAAATCCACATGGGGCCTCTTATGTACAAAAAACCGGACGGGATGTTTGTCTATTACCACCTGTAGAGGAACAGGGAAGAGCTGGGGGGGGGGGGGGGGGCGCCCCCCGCCCCCCGGAGGGCCCCCCCCCCCCCCCCCCCCCCCCCCCCCCCCCCCCCACTGCCTGCTTCCCTCCTGGCTGCCGCTGGTGCCAGAGGATGGGGACAAGGACGATATGCTCTGGGACTGGAAAAGGAAGTCTAGTTGTGAGCAGAATCACAGGCATGACCATCCCATCACTTCCCACCCCAACACACCTTAAGGATGAAGTCGGGAGGCGTTCCAGGCCGGACGGTAGGCCTCAGGACCCCATCGTGATGGGAGTGGATAAGTGTCTCATCCAGATCCAGCACCAGGATCTTCCTCTTCACCTGGCCTGGACCACAACAGCCAGGAATGATACCCACCAACCTCCAGCCCACACCTTGAGCCCCACCTCACCTTACAGGAGCCTTCCCAGCCAGCACACTCACCTAGCCGATTCCGGGACACGGGAGATAAGGGAAGGATATCATAGCGAACAGTTTGGTACTGAATTATCTAAAAACAGCAAGAGAGAGGATTAGACCCCTTGAGCGGGAGATCTTGACAAAGGAACGTTTACTATATACGGGGCATCGTGGAAGTGACTGACGATCACCTCATTTAATCCTCAAGAACGCGGTAACGACGCTATAATAACGACAATGACGGCAACGTCATCGTGTCTATTTTAACAACGGAGAGACCGAGGCTTAGCCAGGTTAGATGCCTTGTGTAAGACCACACTGCTAGGAATTATCTTATTTGGCCATTTGTCCCCCAGGTTAGAATGAAAACCTGGCGAGAGCACCCGGTCCCAGCTGCGTTCCCGGGACACTGTCACAGGGTGGGTGGTTAATATCAGAGCGGATGCAGTGGTGGCGCCAGGACCGCCCTAAGGCAGGCCGGCCCAAAACCTGCCCTCTTCCCTGTGCTCTGCAAGGAACAGAGACACGCACGGCTCCCCACATTTCCGCCCCATGGATCCTTCGTGACAACTCTCGTCACTCGGGGGACCGAGCGGAGTCAGGACAGGAGGTCCTTGGGTACCTAAGGGGAATGAAGGGCAAGGAGGGAATCCAGGGGTTCTCAGGTCAGCTAAGTTCCCCTGGCTGGTGGCCGCCAGGCCTATTTTAACCAGCCACCTGTCCATTTCTGTCTCTACCAGCCAAGTCACAAGTGGCAGAGAACCTCAGCCCTCCGCGCTGCCTCCTTATTCCGGTACCCAGGACAAGGCACACTGGGAAGCCCCACCCACCAGGCTGACTGATAGGGTGGCGAGAAGGCCAGGGTGAATGAAGGGCTGTGAGGGACGTCAACAGGGGACAAGGACGTCAACCTTCCAGCTCCTCCGAGTCTTCTCTAGAAGCTCCTGTTTCTAGCACTCAGTTCTCTTCCCCGCGAGCCTGGCAGTCCCTTCCTCTGCTCTCTTCTTCTAGGCTTCTGTCCATCCCTAGGCCCCATCCCTAGGCCCCAGCCTCGCCCCTTGCAAGCCACAGGGCCCTCTCCTCCGAATGCCAAGGCACCTGCCCTTTTCTCCCTGCAGCAGGATGAAGGCCGCAACAGCTCGGGTGTCCTGGCCTGCTATCTCGGGTTGCACATGCTGGGCATGTAGGGAATGCTCCAAGCATCTGCCAGCAAGGGGGTGGGGGAAGAAACCAGATTGGAAGGGAAGGAAGGGAAGACAAAAGGCCGTGGGGTCAGCGCTTGCCCGGAGCGGTGCAGTTTTGCCAAAAGCTAGCTTCTAGAGGGGCTGGAGCTCTACTCCCTGCCTCCAGAACACAAATTTCAGGGGCACACGGGGCGTGCTCGGAGCAAAGCCAGGCAGATAGAACAGCAGCTGACATGTGGAGAAAACCCCAGGAGCCAGCCACACACACACCTCAGCATCTCTGACCCCAAATTCTTCCGGGCTCCTCACATGTGTTTCGGGGAAATAGCCTTGCCTACCACCGTGACCACCCAGAAACAACCCTCACCCTAAATCAGGAAGCGGAAGGCATAGACTGTTAAAGGAGACTCTGAATCTGAAGCAGGCCCACTCCCCCAAGTCGGTCAACAACGACCACCACCACCCAGGGCTCTCTGGAGACTCTCGGACCTTCCAGGTATTACTGAGGTACACCGAAGAGCACGGGCCAGGGAACTTCTGCATGTCGGCTTACTGAATTCTCCCCAGCAGTGAGAACACAGCACATTCGCTAAAGGATGTTAGCCTACGGGAGCTCTGACCTTGGAGAGAAGCTCTCTGGGGGAGGGAACCCACAGATACTTGGGGACGTGCAGTCTTCGCTGCCCACAGGACCCCTCTCAAAGCTGGGGTCTCCTGGAGAGGCAAGCCTGCCCTCAGGCTCAAGCCTACAACTGCCAAGCACTGTCTTCCCAGAGAGACACCCCAACACCAATGTGCTCCTTTCCCTAAAGCCCAACATAAAACCATCCTCCTTAGTCCCAGGGACTAGGTGACCCCAGATGCCCACACCAGGAAATAAGTTTCCGGGGCCCTTTTTGGACGAGTCCCCGTAAAGCCAACGGCCGGGGTTTCTCCTTCACACCCAAGGCTGTTCCCCTGTTTGTCACGTATGGTCTCCCACCCACACCCCTACCCTTGCCACATAAGCCCGTCTGTCCCTTGTTCTGAGCCCTAACACACAGGGAGGCTCCTAGTAACGGAAGGGTCTGTCACAAGCCCACAGCCGACAGAGCCGGTGCCATCAAACAGGTGTGCCCCTCCTCTTGGTCTCTAACAACAACTCCAGCTTTCCTAAACGGCGCCCCACCCACCACCCCGGCCCCCCAGAGTTGCCCCATCCAGTCTCCGTCTTGCCCCCCCCCCGCCCCGATTTCCGTTGTCCTACGGGGGTCTCCCCCCTCCCCATGCCACCCCATGCCCAGCCAAGGGTGCCCCAACCCTCGAACGGGAAAAGCCGCCGCCAGGACTCCGTTCCGAAGCCCAAACAGAGGCCCGACACTTTCCGAAAACCCGTGAGCACCGCTGACACGGGTTCCCACCACCACCAGCGCCCACCCAGGCTCACCGTGCGGATCTGCCTCCGCAAAAGGTAAATGAAGAAGCTCCAGAGCTTGGCGGCGAAGGCCACGAACGTGCGCAGCCCCAGCAGACACTGCGTCCGCATCATCCCGATGACCCCGGCACCGCCGGCCCCGGGGCCCCCGCGGCCCAGCTCCGCCAGCCCCCCGGGGGCAGCCCCCCGCCTCCGGGAGGGGGAACGGGGGCCCCGAGTGGCAGGAAAGGCTGCAGAGAGGGGCACGGAGCGGGCGGCTCAGAAAGCCACCCCCGGCGAGGGGAAAGCCCAGCGGAACCGGGAGCTGGGGGACAGGCGTGGGCAGCCCGCGGGGGCCCACATGGGCGGGGAGTGGCACCGACGGCTTCGCGGAGGTTGCGGGCCGAGACGGGTCGGGCTAGGACGGGGTCCTCAGAGACCGGGAGGGAAGGGGATGGAGAATTGGGGGAGGGGGC
>NW_024412439.1:10592437-10646779 GCF_014898765.1 Herpailurus yagouaroundi | reverse complement strand
AGGGGGAAGCGGAGGGTGGCCCGCTGCGCAGGCGCGTTAGGGGGCTGCCCGCGGGAAAGGGCGGGCGGGGGCCGCGGCGCGCGAAGGGCCGCGGCGGCGGCGGCGGCGGTGGCGGACGGGCCGGCTGGGCGAAGGAACGGGGAAGGAGGGGGAGGGGGAGCCGAAGGGCGCGGATGGCTAGACCGGAGCGGCCTCCCCCTCCCCGAAGTCGGGGGTGCCTTAGCCGCTGGGGAGCGGGGCTGCAGCCTCTGCAGCCTCTGCAGCTGGATTTCCCACTCTGACAGGCGCCATTTTACCGCCCTAAGGGCTCCCTCCTCCCTTCTTCCCCCCTCCTCTTCCCCTCTGACACTGCTTCCGGTGGTGACGTGTATTCGCTTCACCGGGACTAAAGTTCCCCCTCCTCGGTCTATGGGGGCGGGTAGAGGAAAGCCGAGAGCGCTCCCAACAAGGCCGCAGTATCGCGCAAGCGCGGAAGGTGGCAGCGGGGCGGACCCCGGGGGCGAGGCGGGCCCCGCCTGGAGCGGCGTGGGCGGGGCGGGTGACGTCTCTCGTCCCCGGGTGTCGGGCCGTCGGACGGGCTCGTGCGGCCTCCTACCCCTCCCGCCGACAACTGCCCCCAACGGCTCTTCCGGCCCCAGTCGTGGTAAAAATGTCCTGCGTCTGTGCGCCGGATCTCGGGAGGGGCCCCTCCGCGTGAGCGCCCCCTGGGATATTGGACATAATCACCTCTCATTCCGGACCGGGCCGGGTCTTGGTTGTGGGAGGACTCATGGGTGCCCCGCCCCTTTTCCCTGGAGGGGGCGGGGCGGCGGGCCGTGACGCCATCAGAGGGCGCCGGAGGAGGGACGGGTCGCCAGTTGGAGATGGAGTCGGTGCTGGCTCTGCGCGGCCTGGTGCTGCTGCGGGGTGAGGGCCAGAGGCGCCGGGGGTTGCGAGCTGGGCTCGAGGGGCGGCAGCGGAGAGGAAGAGCCGCGTGTCACCGGCGAGGGGTGGTCCCCCGGGGTCGGTGAGGACGGAAACGTCAGCGTTCTCACGCTGGTTATCCGTCCCTCGCTCTCCCCAGACTCCGTGGAGTGGGAGGGGCGCAGTCTCTTGAAGGCGCTTATCAAGAAAGCTGCGCTGGGGTGAGTATCCCGCAGCCTTCCCCCCAAAGTCCCCGGGAAGGAAGGCTGGGCCCAGCTCTGTGACACTCTCCTTCATCTCTGCCTTAGTGGGGAGCAGGTCCACATCCTGGGCTGTGAAGTGAGCGAGGAAGAGTTTCGTGCAGGTTTTGACTCCAGTATCAACAGCCGGTAAGCACAGATTGGGAGAGAGTTTGTTGGGTGTAGGATCCCTGTAAGGAAATTGCTCTACGGCATATTCATTTGAAGGAATGGATATGTGTCTTTCGGGAGGCCAAGATTCGTAAGAGAAATGAGGAGTGGCGAGTTAATGGAGAACCCAGAGCATGGGCCATAGAAGCGCAGACGGAAAGGGAGCGTAATAAGAGGCCGAAGCTGTAGTTTCGCACCAGAAGCTGTACTGGTGGATAAAAATGAACATATTCTGTCTTTTGAGGTATTCAGAATCCGGGGATGGTTATTCCAGACGTGGATTCCAGATTTGCACCAACACTAGCTGCCAGCTACTGAGCGATTTGTTCTAGAGGCGAAAGTAACAGACTGTGCAAAATTAGGGACGTATGGGAAGGCATAGCTGTTCATGGGAGTTGGAAGAGCCTCCTGAGACCAGACCGATAGCAAAAGGTCTCAGCGTGAAAATGAGTTCAGTTGTTATCCCAAAGGCAGTGACGGCCCTTTCAACGTGTAAGAGGCGAGTGATAATCTCATACTGTTAGACTACTCCAGTGACCAGTGTGGAGAATGGATTAGAAGGGGGCAGCCTCAGACAGACCGGGAGGGAAGGCTGCTGTGGTAGTCCAGGTTCGCTCAGGGGTGTATGTGTACTGAGCACCAGTTACGAACCGGGTGCTGTGGTAGGCGTGGTGAATGAGACGGGTGTGGTCTCTAATGCATCTTAGGGAAAGATGATAGGGGGTGACAGATCTGGCTTAAGACAGTAGCAGTAAGTAAGCATAGAGAGTTTAAGAGGAAAGTAAAAGGACTCTAGCAGGTAGAATTTCCAGGAGTTATAGACTGATGTGGAATAGACCTTAGGAGACTCCTGAACCCACCTGTGTGCCTGGATAAAAAAGATTACTTTCCGGTCTAGACAGCTCAGTAGCTTACATCTGTGTTCAGCTCTGGTTTTTCAACCATGTGATGGAAGTGATGTTTCATGTTAAGGTGGCACTTAACAAGAGAAGCAACAGATAGGACGGTGGCGTCCAGGAACAAGTTGGGCCACCGTGAATCCGATCCCAGGATTTCTAACCCACGTCAGACTCCTTTTTTCTGTGGTGCTATTTTATCTATAGTTAGATCTAATTCTTGATCTTCTCTAAACTGTCCTACAGGCAGGAACCATGTCTCACTTCCTGTCCTCTCCCTGTTCCTCCAGGGAATGACACGAGTTAGGCTCGGGAAATGTTTGATGGTGATGATAACTAACGTTTGTCAAGCATTTAATACGTGTTAAGGATCGGTCTAAAGATCAAACAGTTGGTATCTGTGCATTTGTTCTACAAATGAAGAAACAGTTTTAGGATAAGTAGTTTATCAGTTAGGTGACCTTGGGTAAGTAGTAAAGCCACGCTTAGAGCTCAGGGCTTTCTGACACCAAAGCCTGTGCTGCCCACATGGTAGTCTGTGTCTCAGTTTTAGCTCTAAGTCACAGAGAGCCACAGAGATCACAGGGTGAAGTTCAAGATTGAGGGGAAGGGGCAGGGTTAATAAGTTGTCTCCTGTTTTCCCTTTGCAGGCTGGTTTACTATGACCTCTTCAGAGACCCGCTCAACTGGGCACAGACTGGGGAAGCCCTTCCGGGGGGACCCCTGGGAGCCTTGCAGGCCATGTGCGAGAGGACGGACCCTGGTCCTGTCACTGTGGCTCTCGATTCGCTGAGCTGGCTGCTGCTGCGTCTTCCCTGTGCCGCCCTCTGCCAGGCCCTCTGTGCCATGAGCCGTCAGCACGCCTGCCGTGGTGAGACCCCTTCATTACTACTCGTCATGTACCTTCCCCTGCCAAGGAGTAAGCCCTCTTCCATTCTGAGCAAGAACATGATTAGGGATTGCCAGTTGGGCCTTATTCCATCTCTTTCACGTTGATTCTAGTTCTGGACTTCTTCGTAACCAGGCTTTTGTTCCTCTTCCGCGTTCATTTTTACTCATTTGTTTCATTCGTTCACTCAATGAGTACAAATTACGTGCTATGCGTCAGGCACAAATCTAGATACCAGGAGAGTAAAGACTAACTGTGCTCAGGTTCTTGTGTTCCAGGAGCTCAAAGTGCCAAAAAGGATACAGACAAGTTAGCAGTTACAAGACAGTCTGATAGCAGCCGTGATGATAAAGGAACATACACAGGGTGTCCTAAGGAAAGAACTGTCTCGAAGAGGAAGGGGTTAGCCAGGCAAATTTGGCCAGACCAGGGGCCCTGGGAGTAGCCCTGAAGTATACCGTGGATTCTAGAACTGACCATGCAGTCAGCTACCCAACTTTGTGTTAAGGTGCTTGAGTCTCTCAGTGTTTCAGTTTACTCTGTAAGAGTGGGGGGAAGGGGTGAAATTACAGTATTAGCATGAACTATTTAATTTTTTTTAATGTTTATTTTTGAGAGAGAGTGTAAGTGGGGTAGAGGCAGAGAGGGAGACACAGAATCCGAAGCAGGCTCCAGGCTCTGAGCTGTCAGCACAGAGCCCGACGCGGGGCTCGAACTTACCGTGAGATCGTGACCTGAGCTGAAGTTAGACACTTAATCAACTGAGCCCCCCAGGCGCACCTAGGAGGAACCATTTAGAATTGCCGTTAGGTCAGGTGATAGCGACGTCATATGCTTCAGCCCAAACATGCCGACGTTTGTAAGCGTCAAAACACAAAGGCATCTTCGAGCACAGTGCTGATGCTCTTTAAGCGTGTGTGTGTGTGCGCTCCGCAAAAGAGAGAGACAACGGGAGGGAGTCAAAGGCACTGACTGGGATGGGGTCAAGTTCCAAAAGCCTCAAGTAGTTCATCGTGTAAGAGATGAGGCTGGAAAGTAAGCAGACTGGAAGAGGAAGGGGTTAACTCCGTCCCAAAGGCCCTGAGGGAGGAGCTCCGAGGACCGAGGACCAAGTCAGAGTAGGCCTGGCTCACATTCACTCTGAGGAGGTGAGGGCTGCAGCTCCGCAGTCCCAGCCTCACCAAGGGAAGTCAGGATTGTGGCGGAGCAGCAACGGAACGTGGGGCACCCCCTCCTTCCTCCTCCTTTACTGTTCCATTCCTGGCCTCCACTCTGAGTGTTCCCCACCGCCCTTTGCGCCCCACGCTTGTTGTCCTTCCAGGTGGCGGCCCCGCAGCGGAGCAGCTGTGCGTGCTAGGCCTGCTGCACCGAGAGCTCCATGGCCCGGGCCCCATGGGAGCATTGAGCAGCCTTGCCCAGACCGAGGTGACCCTGAGTGGTACAGCGGGCCAGGCCTCGGCCCACATCCTCTGTCGGAGGCCCCGACAGCGCCCAACCCTCGAGGTCAGGAGAACCCCAGGGAAGCACTAAGGTCAGGGTCAGACGGAAAGGGAGTCTTGGCGGAAAGAAGAGTAAGAAAGCCGGTGTGGCTGAGCGCTTCCCTCTGTCTCCTTGTTTTGTCATTTCCCTCCTGATCCTCCCCACGGCCCTGGGAGGTGGCTTGTTTTGTTGTCCCCTTACCCAAGTTACAGACCGTGAGTGGTAGAGCCAGGATTTGAACGCAGGATTGCCTGATTCGGATCCCCTGGGCTTAACCAAGAGGAGAGCTTGACTTCCAAGAAACGGCAAAGGAGAAAAGACTGGGAGCGGTTGTTGGGGGAGAAGGAGCGAGTCCCTTCGGAGAGCTTTGAAGGAGGGCGAGGGGAAGAGCAGGGGCTGGAAGCTGTTTCACTGATGGTGGGGCGGGCAGGGGTGGGCAGGGGCAGGGCCAGCAGGGGGTGGGGGGGGCCAAGTTCTTCTCTCTGGTTTGTTCCGTCAGGTGGAAACAACCTTTCTGTTAATGCTCTTTCTTCTCCCCCAGACTCTGTGGTTCTCCGTCCTGCCTGACTTGAGCCTGGATCCCCAAGGGGGACCCCCGCTAGAGTCCCAGCCCCACCCAGATCCTCACACACGGCAGGTATCTCGCAGGCCAGGGGCGGAAACGAGGGAACGAGGGAACAGAGCTTGTGGGTCTGGTGAAAGGAGAGACTGGAAACTGCAGGGGGTGGGGGTGGGGTCAGGGGTGCAGCCATGAGGCAGTGGCAGTATCCCTCGTGCCTGCAGGTGGACCCTGCCTCCCACTTGACCTTTAACCTCCACCTGTCCAAGAGAGAGCGAGAAGCCAAGGATAGCCTGACACTGCCTTTCCAGTTCAGCTCCGAAAAGTAAGGTTGGGGGCCAGGCGCCTGGGTTCCTGAGTAGAGCCCCGCGTCCGGGCCTGAGAGGTGGGGTGATGGCAGGTTATTGATTAACCTCAGACTTTACAGGGGCTGAAGTCCACCTCCAAAGACAAGTCTGGGGAGTGGTTCTCTACCCGCTCCTGCCCCAACGAGGCTAAAGGGCCTCTATGTCTCCTTTCTCGCCATTAGAGCCTTAGGTCACAGAGCAATCGGGTCTGGGCTGAGCCAGACCAGACCCTGGGGAAGTGGCCCTGCCCCTCTCTAGGCAGGGAGGACGGACGGGAAGCCGGTTGGGTGTGGTAGAGACAGGTTCATAATGGTCTCTGTAGGCCTGTCGTTCTGTGCTCAGTGTGTGGGCGGGCGAAGCCACACCGTGGCAGGATCCGTGCCCTCGAGCTGCCAAGAACGTAGGGGATCGTTAGGAGAGCGGCATCAGTCTATCCCGGTGCCGGATGCGGCTCCCATGCTGACTAAACGAGGAGGTCAGAGAAAGGGACTTGAACCCAGAAAACACGAAAGCCAACGAGAAAGAGGAGGGAGTCAGTCACCAGGAAGCGTGTCCAGACAGGACCCCGTTACCCACCCTCACCAGCACCCGCTCCCCCCTCCTCTCCCCAGACAGCAGGCTCTGCTGTGCCCTGGGCCCGGCCCCGCTACCAGCCGCATCTTCTATGAGCCAGACGCGTTCGATGACCTGGACCCAGAAGACCCAGATGGTGACCTGGATGTTTGACGGGGAGCCTTGACTAGCCTGTACTGGGGAGGGGGGAGAGAGACCTTGGACGCGTAACCATCCTTTCGTTGTTTGCGGCGGCCTTACCCTGCCCCACCTGTGTTCCCTGTGTGCGGAGGTCCTGCCTCGTGACCCCCGAGTCAGGGAGTAGCTTCCAGGCGGGACAAAACATGGGAAGGGGCAGAGGGGAAGGTGAGGGAACAGAGACGCCTCCCTTCCCAGCCTAATAAAATCTCTTTTTTTACGAAAAAAGAAACTTTGCTAGCTGTGTAAGCGGGAGTTGGCAGTGGGAGGGACTGCGTGGGAAGAGGCAGGGAAGCCAGGCACCTGAGTCTTGGAGAGTCACTAGCATTGGGGCCCAAGTGACAACGGTGCCACAGGGAGGGCCTTGCACACCGATAGCGCTCAGGGTGTGTTGTTTTAAACTGAAGCAGACACACTTAAAGGTTCCGGGTTCCCTGCAAGGATCTGGGTTGAAAGAAAGCAGAGACCCTGAAGGGGGAGGGAAAAAAAGCCTCCTTTCCAAAACATACGGTTTTATTCCTGTACAAAAAGCACACCCTCCTCTTTTTGCGTCCCTCACCCAACCCCCTCGGGGGAACTGTACAAGGTGCGGGAGCGGGGTGGCGGGGCTTGTCTGTCTCCGCACCCCGCCCACAGGCCGAGCTCTGCCCCAGGCCGGTTCGGGCCCCCGGGCACACCATAGGCTGCCAGGCCCGGCCAGGGGGCCCCCGGCTCACACATACTCCTTGGCAGAGTTGGGCTTGGGGTAGGAGCGGGGTGCACGGTACCCAGCTTTGCTGTCACTCCCGGGACAGGAGCAAGAGAGCAGGGCGCCTCCCAGGATGACCAGAGCCGACCCCGCCCAGCCAATGAAGATGGCAGGACCGAACTCGTACCTATGGAGAGAGGGGGTTCGGGTCAGAAACGCTGCCTTTCCTGGAGGGGGATCCGGAACTGTCGCCCCTTTAGGAGGCCGGGCTCCCATACTTACTTCAGATTCATGGGGACCAACGGGTTATAAAAGTCTGTGACAATCTGGTGGCCATACCAGGAACAAGCTACCAAGGCAGCAAGACCTGGGGGAGAGAAAGAGGGGCATGTCAGGAGGCCCCGGGCCGGCACCTCGCACGCCTCCACGCTGCGGCCGGAGAAGAGAGGCGCTGGGCCCTCCTTGGGCCTGCTGCTCACCCGCCACGATGAAAACGATGCCTCCGGTCATGGCTATCCGGGCCTTCTTCACTTTGTCGTCTCCCCCGCAGCTTGTACACTTCATGCCCATCGTGGCCACGAACATGGCCA
This sequence comes from Herpailurus yagouaroundi, assembly GCF_014898765.1. Taxonomy (NCBI): domain Eukaryota; kingdom Metazoa; phylum Chordata; class Mammalia; order Carnivora; family Felidae; genus Herpailurus; species Herpailurus yagouaroundi. Next base: position 10,639,268 of record NW_024412439.1, on the reverse strand, counting down.
GGAAGCCCAGCACCAGGGACACCACCATGAGGGCTCGGGTGGCCTGTATGGCCGCTGCGGGGAAGGGGGAAGGACGCCCTCATTCCTGGAAACGCGGGTCGCTGGGCTGGGGCCCCTTGGCCGTCCAAGCCCCGAGCAGCGCCGGGTGGATCCCGCCCCCTCCCGGCTCCGCGGCCTCGCCGCTCCGCCCCGCCCTCCTCCTGCCCTAGGACCCGCCCGGGGCGCGAGGGTTTCGGCGAAACCGCCCCGGCTGGGGAGAGGGGGGGCAGGGAGGAAGGGGCCCGCGGAGAGGGGCGGCGACGGCGGCGGCCGGAGCCCCCGCACGGGCCGCAGATCTCGGCCCGCGGCCCAGCCCTGACCCCCACTATCGCGGCCACCGGCTCTGTGGCTTCGGCTAATCGGCCGATAAGATTACAGGCCGCAGGCGGCGGCCCTCGTCTGACGGCGCGCAAGGCTCCTCCGCGGACGCAGCGCCCTCCGCCCCGCGCCGCCTTTTGTCCGAGAGAAAAGCGCGGGAGACGGAGGCCGCCAGCCGCGCAGGGCGGCGGGGGTAGGAGAGGCCTAGAGGGGGCTGGGCCGCCGGGCGCCGAGACCCGGGGAGGTTCGGCTGGGGGGGGGGGGGGGGGGGGGGCGCGCAGCCGACGTGCAGCCCCCACCACCCCGCCCCCGGCCCGGTCCGGCCGCTTCCGCGTCCTGCTCCCCGGCAACCCCGGGCGTCGGGCCTCGCGCCCTTGCCCCGCACCCCGCCCGGCGCCCTCGTTCCCCGGGCGCGTCCGCCCCGTCGGCCCCGCGGCCTTACCCGGCAGGGCGAGCACCGAGTCGTACATCTTGCAGCTCATCATGCCGGTGCTCTGCGTGACGCAGTCCATCCACAGCCCCTTGTACATGGCCTGGGCCGTGATGATGTTGTCGCCCGCGTACGAGCTCATCTGCCACTGCGGGATGGCGGTGGCCGCCACCAGGCCCACCCAGCCCAGCAGGGCCAAGGCAAAGCCCAGCAGCTGCAGGCCCGAATTGGCCATCTTCGCCCTCGGAAGAGCCTGGGGACGCCGGGCGGGCGACCCTGCGGTAAAGCAAACCCACCTCGGGGGGGAGGGGCAGCCCCACAGAAAGAGACGAGTCACCCGAAGAGAAGCTTGGGGTCAAGTGACTGCAGATCTTTTTGTCACTCGAGAAAAACGCCAAAAAAACAAAAAAAAACCCACCCACCCACACACACACACACAAATCGATCCTTCAGGCGGGGCAAGGGTCTCACGGAAGGATCAGGCCACGCCCGGGGACTGGTGGTCGAAAAAGCGATCCCGCGAAGGCCAGGCGGTCCCCTCCGGCGTTCTCCGCGACCCGACCCAGACGAAAGGCGGAGGGGCGGTGTGCGCGCGGTCCTGGGTACTGGAAGCCCCCAAAGTGCCCTGGGCTGTCGGCCTGAGGCTGCAGTGCCCGGTGGCTCGGCGGTGAGCGGGCAGGTGCGGGCGGACAGGTGCGGCGCACCTGAGTATATGTAGGGCGTCAGGGGCGCGCCCCCGCGGGCACCGGGAGCGCGGGGGGGGGGGGGAGGCGGGACCGGAGGGCGGCCGAGGGTGACCTGACGTCACCGAAGGGACACTCACCTGAGCCGGAAGTCCTGGCCCCCACCCCTCCTTGCCCAGGTGAAGAGGAAGAAACCTGAGCCCCAGGGTCACGCCCCTTCTCCTGCCCGGCTTGGATTGCGGGTAGGGAGGAGGCGGCGGCTTCTCCGGAGTCCCCAGCTTGGAGTCAGCCCCTCCAGACTGGACTTCCCTGGGCAGCGGGATGCCCCTTCCCCTCTCCCCGGCAGGTGCGCCTGGGATACTGCCGCCCCAGAGCGGGGGGGGGGGGGGGGGGACGCCCTGGGCCCCTCGGTTCCGCCCCCCCCACCCCTCCCCTCCGCTGGGACTCTTGGTTTCTACTCTAGGCGCTCTTTGTCCTGCCCTACTTTCGTCCCCACCCCTCTGCTTTTCCTTTTCGTCAGTCGGCTCTCCTAAGCGTCCCCACCTTGGGGAACCCTAGCTCCGGTCCCTCAGAACTGCCCCCCTTCAGCAGCCTGCTTGGAGTCTGCATTCCCAGAACCACCGGCCCAGCAGCACCCCGACGCCCCGTGCCCAGCCCGTGCCCCCTGGCCGCCACCCTCCTGTCCCGCCCTCCAGCTGACACCTGGCTCCCAGGCCCCGGCCTCCACAGCCCCGTCTTCTTGGCTGTCCATTCCAATCCCTATCCCTGACCTGCCTGGACCCTTGGCACCCCACCTCTAGGGGGTCACTATCCCCCACCTGCGACGAGGGTCCTTCCCAGCAAAAGGAAGAAAGCACTGAGGCCAGAAGTCAGCAGAGGGTGGGGAGCGGGGTCAGGCCTAGGTGACATTCTTGGCCACACCTGTCGCTCCCTTCCCTTGGAGACTTTCCAAACCCCTACTCCACTTTCCCCTTCCCTCCCGTCTCACACACATTTCCCTTTCCTTCTTTCTGAGCCTGGACCTGACTTTGTGCACCCTCTCCGCGTCATGCAGGGCTTCCTCCCTCAGGAGTCTACCTCCCAGCCCCTTCCCTGCCCCCACGCACCGTGGCGCCACTCTGCTGCCTCCTTGCCCGGAGTCCTCCCCCCCCATCTCTCCGCTCCCAGACCCACATGTTTCCAGCCCCCTCTCCATGTCTATTTTTTCCCTCCACTCTCCCACATTTCCCATTTTCCTTCCTCCTCTCAAACATTTCTCTGTAAGGCTCTCCTTTTGTGATTCATGGTGAGGTGTTTTTGTTTTTTTTTAACCTATCTTTTTTTCTTATAATTTATTTTGAGAGAGAGAGAGAGAGAGAGAGAGAATCCCAAGCAGGCTCCACACTGTCAGCCCAGAGCCCGATGTGGCCCGAACCCACAAGAGTGAGATCGTGACTTAAGCCAAAATCAGGAGTCAGAAGCCCAACCAACTGAGCCACCCAGGTGCCCCGAGTTGGTTTTTGTTTTGTTTTTTTAAGGTGCTTTCCAGCTCCAAAATGTTATGTTTCTCATTACGGAAGTATATCCAGCTTGTGTGCAAGCTCACTGCCACACCTCAGTCCGACCCCCACGTCTGCCTCTTGCCTGCCCACCCCAGCTGCCTCCAAACCCACAGCCCCGTTTCCCCGCTTGTCCTTTTGAAATCTATTCTCCGGAAGTGAACTGGTTTGTGTGTTTCAGACTTGGGTCCCGTTACTTTCTGTTTAAAATCCTTAAAGCAGGGGGCACCTGGGTGGCTCAGTTGGTTAAGTGTCTGATTTTTGGCTCAGGGCCTGATCTCACGGTTCGTGAGCTCGAGCCCCATGTCGGGCTCTGAGCTGACGGCGCTGAGCCTGATCCTCTCTCTCTCTGCCCCTCCCCTACTCGTTCCCGGGCGCCCGTGCATGCGCGCGCGCGCTCTCTCTCTGTCTCTCGCTCTCTCAATAAATACACTTAAAAAAATGAAAATAAAACAAAATCCTTAAAAGCCTCCAATGTCTCTCCTCGCTCCAGTGTTGCTACACTGGGCTTGGCAAAATAAATGCCGTGTGTGGCTCGCCGGACTGTGCCTCGGCCATACGAGCCCTCTCTCTGCTCCCGATGTGTATCTCTTTTACTACTTTCCTTCACACACTCTGTTCTCTACGCCTGGATGCTCTTGTCCCTGTCCCCTCCCCTCCTTCCTCTACCCTGCTGACCGATGCATCCGACTCATCCTTCAGCAATCAGCTGGAGCCTCGCTTCTCCTGGGAAGCCTGACCTGACCACCCCGCCCCAGACTGAGTCATATCCCTCGGTGGATGTGCTCACTCACTGCTACTTGGTGCTTTAACTGCACGACTTCTTATCACAGAAACTATTTGCTCATGTGCCTATTTACTCAGTGTCAGTCTTCCCCTGTCGATGCCTCCGGGTTTATCGCCAATAAATATTTGATGAATGAATGAAAAAATAAACTACAAATTAACCATGTTTTCATCCACTGGTTCAACAAATGTTTCCCGAGGGCCCGTATAAATGGCTCCAGACGTTGCTCCGGACGTACAGCTGGAACGACCCAGATGAGGACACTGCCCTCCTCGGGTCACTCGGATGCTAGAGGGAGGAAGCAGACAATAAAGGCATAAACAAGATGCCACATGTTTTCAAGGCAATAAAACAGGGCAATGTGATGAGGTTGGGTCCACCGGAGGGAGACCTTTCTAGGAAGTGACTAGCAAGGAACCAGCCAAGAGAAAACCATGTTGGGTGAAGAAAGTGGAAAGGGCCGAGCGACCCTGTGTGGATTGCCCCTTTGCGATTTTGTAGTATTCATTTCTTTTTTTTTAATTGTCTTTAACGTTTAATTATTTTTCGGAAAGACGGAATGCGAGCAGGAGATGGGCGGAGAGAGAGGGAGACAGAGAATCCAAAACAGGATGAAGGCTCTGAGCTGTCGGCCCAGAGCCCGACGTGGGGCTGACCCCACAAACCGTGAGATCATGACCTGAGCCCAAATCAGGCACTTAACCAACTGAGCCACCCATGTGCTCCTATGGTACTAATTTTAAAGCAGGAGCTCTCAACCTCAGCACCATTGACATTTGGGGCCAGATAACTTTGTTGCAGGTGACTATCCTGTTCATTGTAGGATATTTAGCATAACATCTTTGACTTCTATTGATTAGATGCCAGGAGAGCCCTCCTCTGAGCCCCAAGTTGACAATCCAAAATGGCTCCAGACGTTGCCGGATGTCGGGGTGACGAGAGGGGCAAAATGGGTCCCGGCGAAGAGCCACCGATTTAAAGCGTGGCCAGGCAGCATCACTGTGGCTGCTTTGCTCTGGTAGCCTCCAGTAAACAGTTGGGTACAAGGAACGAGTAGACGGATGATTGCACTTGACCACGGTTGGGATTTTGCTAAGGAGAGGAAGGAGTTTGAGGTGTTTGCACGAGAGCGCTTCAGGTGTTGGAGCCCGGATGTAACTTGGGTCGTAAGAAGAGTAAACGCAAAAGGCTTGGGCGTTAGTGGAAAACTGGGGGGTGGATGGTGTGGAGGTCTCTCCCCACGAAGAGAAGGGAGCGAGATACCTGGGAAAATGAGCTGGCCGGCTGGGAGGGGCCTGGGACCGCCGGAAGAGAAAGATGAGGTTCAACACCTACTGATGACAAGAACTTCTAGCCAACAAAGATTAGAAAGGACATTCTTATACCTCGTGAAAAAGTATCAGGCTCACCTCTTTTATTTTCGGGAAAAGGATAAAGAAAGTCACTGTTACCGCTTTTGTTTGGACCAAGTTCTGGAGGTCTTGATTGCTACTACAAAGAAATAAAAGAAGGAGGTGGTGCAATGATTGAAAGGGACAAAATGAAACTGATTTGCAGATGTTATAACTGTATCCTTAGAAAAGCGAATGGAGGGGCGCCCGGGGGGCTCGGCTGGTTGAGCATGCAACTCTTGATTTCGGCTCAGGTCGTGACCTCACGGTTTGTGGGTTCGAGCCCCCGCGTCAGGTTCTGCGCTGACAGCACGTTCTGCTTGGGATTCTGTCTCCCTCTCTCTCCTCCCCTCCTCCCTGCTCCTCATCTCTCTCCCTTAAAAAAAAAAAAAAAGGGAATAGAATCAAGAGACACTATTAGTAATTAGTTTCAGCAAGGTTGCTGTATGCGAGATGCAGCTACAAAAAACAAAACAAAACAAAACAAATTGCTAGCATTTTACTACACCAGTAATAACCAACTGGAAAATACAATGTAAAATAACATTCGATTTGCATCAAAATTATAAAGCGCCTAGGAATTAACCAAGTATTGACAAGACCTCAGTGGGAGAAAAAAAACAGTTTAATTCAAATAAAGGACATAGATAACTTGGAAGAATAGAGAAACAGCCCCTGCGCTTATAAATGCGGTGACTTCACATTATAAAGACATCAGTTGTCTCCAGAATAAATAATTGTATATATTACCAGTAAAATCCAATTAAAAAAATGTTTATTTAGAGAGCGCGTGTGCATGAACGGAGGAGGGGCAGACAGCGAGGAAGATTGCAAGAATCCCAAGCAGGCTCCTCACTGTCAGCACAGAGTCTGATTCAGAGCTCGAACTCTCAAACGGGGAACTGATGACCTGAGCCGAAACCAAGAGTCGGACACTTAGCCGACTGAGCCACCCAGGCGCCCCAAAAAGGAATGAACTCTTGAGATACACAACAGCATGGATGAATCTCAAAATAATTACGTAGTGAAAGAAGCCAGACCCCCCCCCCCATACATCCTGTATGTCTCCGTTTGCATAAAATTCCAGAAAATGCAAAGTGTTCTAGAAAGACTGGCACTGGCTGCCTACAGGGGTGGGTGGGAAGGGCTGTAGGGAGGGATTACAAAGAGGTAAAGGAAACCCCGGGGCATGATGGATATGTCCACTATCTTGATGACGGGGATGGTTTCATGGGTGTGGACATCGGTCAAAACTTACCAAATTGTACATTTGAAATATGTGCAGTTTATTGTTTGTGAATTATACCTCAATAAAGCCGTTAAAAACAAAACAAAACAAAACAAAACAAAAGCATAACTGGGTTCGATCCACTGTAAGCACCATATGAGTGTTCCATTATTCCCCTTCATTAAAACCCTAAGATGTAGATGCTATTATCTCCCTTCTCATTTTACAGATGAGGTATATAAGACACAAAGAGCTTAGGTAACTTTCCCAAGGGCAAAGTTAGCAAGTTGGTAAGGGCACTCAAACTCAGGGAGTGTGAGCCCAGAGTCCATACTTTTTTTTTTTTTTTTCATGTTTATTTGTTTTTGAGAGAGAGACAGAGCATGAGCCCGGGAGGGGCAGAGAGAGAGGGGGACACAGGATCCGAAGCAGGCTCCAGGCTCTGAGCTGTCGGCACAGAGCCCGACGCGGGGCTCGAACTCACAGACCGTGAGATCAAGACCTGAGCCGAGGTCAGGCGCTCAACCAACTGAGCCCCCCAGGTGCTCCCCGGGGTCCATACTCCTAACTGTGCTGCATCTAGCCGTTTGCTGAGAGGCTGGGGTGGTAACAGAAGCCTCTCGCACTCTCGCACTGCTGATGGACGCGGAGCCCGGGACAGTCAGTCTTCAGAGCAAGCTGGTAGTACTTAGTCAAAGTAGGTGTAAGTATGCCCTATGACTCAGAAATTCCACTTGCATAGACAGATATAATTAATAATAGACATACGGATAGGCAGCGATGTCTCTCCCAGAGAAGTTCTCACAGGAAGCGGTAACAAGCCGGGTAGGAAATGTGCATTGACACATTCTTTTGTTGCGTTTGGGAACCGCAGGTGACACGGGTGTTCATCAGCGGGACCTCGAGCAACTACACGTGGCGTGAGTGACACCGTGAGGCCCCACGCATCAGACAGAGCATGAAGGAGGACGGAAACCATGGTGCTTACAAGGGCACCTGGGGGGCTCAGTCGGTTAAGCATGGGACTCGTCATTTTGGCTCAGGTCATCGAGTCCCAAGTGGGGCTCTGCACTGACCGCAGGGAGCCTGCTTGGGATTCTCTCTCTCTCTCTCTCTCTCTCTCTCTCTCTCTCTCTGTCTCTATCCCAACCCCACTCGTGTTCTCTCTCTCTCTCTCTCTCTCTCTCACACACACACACACACACTCTCTCTCTCAAAATAAATAAACTAAAAAAAAAAAAACATAGTGCTTCTGGTCAGTAAGTAGGATCGGAATGAAATATATAACAAGATGCTATTTACATAAATTAGAAATGTTTGCGGGAATGCCAGCTGGTGCAGCCACTCTGGAAAACAGCATGGAGGTTCCTCAAAAAGCTAAAAATAGAACTACCCTACGACCCGCCGATTGCACTACTAGGCATTTATCCACGGGGTACAGGTGTGCTGTTTCGAAGGGACACATGCACCCCCGTGTTTATAGCAGCCCTATCGACAAGAGCCAAAGTCTGGAAAGAGCCCAAATGTCCATCGATGGATGAATGGATAAAGAAGATGAGGTATATACATGCAATGGAGTATTACTCGGCAATCAAAAAGAAGGAAATGTTGCCATTTGCAACTACGTGGATGGAACTGGAGGGTCTTATGCTAAGTGAAATTAGAGAAAGACAAAAATCATAGGACTTCACTCATATGAGGACTTTAAGACACAGAACAGATGAACACAGGGAAGGGAAGCAAAAATAATATAAAAACAGGGAGAGGGGCAAAACAGAAGAGACTCAGAAATATGGAGAACAAACTGAGGGTTGCTGGAGGGGGTGTGTGGGGGGGAATGGGCTAAGTGGGGGAGGGGCATTAGGGAATCTACTCTTTTTTTTTTTTTTCAACGTTTATTTATTTTTTGGGACAGAGAGAGACAGAGCATGAACAGGGGAGGGGCAGAGAGAGAGGGAGACACAGAATCGGAAACAGGCTCCAGGCTCTGAGCCATCAGCCCAGAGCCCGACGCGGGGCTCGAACTCACGGACCGCGAGATCGTGACCTGGCTGAAGTCGGATGCTTAACCGACTGCGCCACCCAGGCGCCCCTGGGAATCTACTCTTGAAATCATCGCTGCACCATATGCTAACTACTTTGGATGTAAGTTTAAGAAAATAAAATTAATAAAATAGGATTTGTCAAAAAATAAAAGTAAAAATAAAGAAATGTTTGCACAGAAAACAACTGATGTTTTGCAAGAGCACAAACACAAGTGAGCATGAAATGCATTGGAATGGCTGCCTTTTGAGGGAGGACAAAGGGAAATGGGTTGTGAATCCAAAAAAAGTTTTGTTTTCCTTTTTTTCTTTTTAAGTAAGCTCTATGCCCAACGTGGGGCTTGAACTCACAACCCTGAGATCAAGAGTCACATACTGTACCAACTGAGTCAGCCAGACGCCCCAAAAGAGAATAGCTTTTAAAATGAAAACAAGACGTATGGGGCGTCTGGGTGGCTCAGTGGGTTAAGCATCCAACTTGGGCTCAGGTCATGATCTCACAGTTCGTGAGTTCGAGCCCCGCGTCAGGCTCTGTGCTGACAGCTCGGAGCCTGGAGCCTGCTTCAGATCCTCTCTTCCCCTCTCTCTCTGCCCCTCCCCTGCTCGAACGCACTCTCTCTCTCTCTCAAAAGTAAAGATAAACATTTCAAAATAAAATAAAAACAAGACATCAATCAACACAGATAATGCACCAAGAACTGTGTCATTAATTCAATCCTCTGCACCTCAGACCCTGATCTATGGACAAAATGCAGCGAAGGAGCGAACAGGGGAGACGGCATTGCTGAAGCTCGGAAATCCAGGATGCCTTCCAGAAACTGGAAGCCAAATGGTCCTGTGAAGTAGGAGCAGAAGGTAGTGTGTGTGTGTGTGTGTGTGTGGTGGGGGCATCCTGGCTTTCTCCTGCCCCCTCCCACCTCCATCGCTTACCCATCACGGGCTGAACCCAGCCAGAAGGCAGTGGTCACAGGAGCTTTGGAAACAAAAGCCTGCAGGGATGAACTCCCCGTGGCAGAGGGCAGAGTTTGGGAAGGGCTACAGCCGTCTATCAAGAAGCAAGACACACGCACGCACGCACGCACGCACGTGCGCTCCGATGTAAAGCCCCCCCCCCCCCCCCAATGTCATGTGTCTCTCCTCTCCTTCCATCTTCTATCAACAACCCCTTGCTCACCTTCCAGGCCATCTTTCTTTCTCCCTCCCAGCTCTCCTGCCTTCTCTCTTGTCTAGAAGCGTCGCTGAGAAGCATCAGAAACACAGCATCTGAATGAGAGCAGGAATGTGCCCTCGTAGAACGGAGCCCAGAACCTCACCTGCTACTCTGACTTTCCATCTGCCCCCAGTCTGAGCCCCCCTTTAACCCCTCTGTTCTAGGCACCTTGCTTGGCTTTTCCCCTCCTCCCCTTGTAGCATCCCCGAGTCCTTGGTTCCTCGTTGGCCCTTCCCTGCTTCTATCAATGGCCTCCGCTCCTTTCGGCTCCTAAAGGATTGGTACTCCTCAATGTTGACACTTTAGTTCTTCATCTATGCCCCCTTGGCCAGATAGGTGGAGCCAATCCCCTGATAGTTCCCTCTTTTGTGCCGGCTCTCCAGCCTGTGCTCTTGGCCATAAGGCCAGACCTTCATCCATCCATCCATCCATTCATTCATTCATTCATCCATCCATTCATCCAACATGTACTGAGTGCCCACCACTAAGGCTGGGTGCTGGGAGCACAGAGGGAAACAAGGTGAACTTCTATGCTCAAGGCTTAAGTACAGAGGGAAGAAAACAAATGACGATCTACTACGCTGGGGACACGGGGCTTTCTTTCTCTACCCCCGCCCCCCAGAGGAAGGCCAAGAAAGGTTTCAGAGAGGAGGTGGGCAGTTTTTGAAGGGTGAACAGAAGTCTTCTGGTTTTCCAGATTGAGAGATTCGTACAGCAAAGGCACTCAGGACAGAAATGACACCATGTGTTCTGGGTACAAAGAGTCAGGTATCGGGCCCCTGGGTGGCTCAGTGGGTTAAGCGTCCAATTTCGGCTCAGGTCATGATCTCCCGGTCTGTGAGTTCCAGCCCCCCCTATGGGCTCTGCACTGACAATTCAGAGCCTGCTTGGGATTCTCTCTCTGCCTCTCTTTCTCTGCCCCTGCCCCACTCGTGCTCACTCTCTCAAAATAAATCAATAAGCTTAAAAACCACCACCACCACCAAGGGGTTAGGCATTGCCTAGAACACGAGGGAAAAGAAGGGAAGGTGAGGCAGAGAGAAGAAAAGCAGGAGTTTTCACTCTGAAAAGGGGTTTGAATTTGACGTGGGGGCAACAAGGAACCAGAGAGTCTGGGGGCAGGAGTGATGAGGTTGAACCTTTTGCCTTGAACGCCGTCCTCCGCGGCAGGGAAAGTAAGGAGCAGGAGGTTAATGGTGGTCTGGACCAAGGCGGCAGCAAGGCAGGTGGAGAAAATCTGATGAATGTGAATTTAGGAGGTCAGCGCACCAAAGCCGGTAACGCACTGGATAAAGGCGGGAGGCGGGAAGGGGAGGAGGGGAAGGGGCAAGGGAGGAGGAAGCAAGCAGGACCTCCGGGATTCCCCCCAGGAGTGACAGGGTGGCCAACGGGACCATCCACGGGGATGAAGAGGTCAGAAGGAAGAGCGGGTGTGGGCATGCTGATGATGCGAGCCGCCCGGCGCAGGCGGTAGCTGAATACTGGGGTCCGGAGCTCCAGAAGGAGGCCTGGGCTGGATGTAACGAAGCCTTTCCGAGGCGGACCTGCGAGGGACAGGGGGCCAGAGACGACTGTGCCCGGATCCGCTGCGGATCCTCGCTCGCCCCGCAGGTGGTGCTACAGCCCCGCGCTTCGGGGACCCGAGGGCTGCGCCGCGCGTTCCGCGGAACGCGCGGCGCGCCAACACTAGGTCGCGTCCTCCTGGCTGGGGGTTCAGACCCGGAGCGGCCTCTGGAGAGAGTGTCCAAGTCGTCCACGCGGCCGGCACACTGGTGGCGGCTCGGGAACCTCAGGCTGGTGGCGTGACTGGTGTGAACAGCTGTCCCTCAGGCCGCCTCCAGGAGCCAGTGTGCGGAACGGGTGTAGGGGGAGGGCCAGATAGGTGCAGGGGTGCACGGAAGGAGGACCTCCAGGCCCACACACGCCACCCTCTAGGAGCGGAATTTCCTGTCCCCCTCCTCCCACCCGGGCCGTCCCCGCGTGGGAAGCGCGCCTCGGACCCTTTAAGGCTCCATCTCCCTGCCCTCCCCCGCCCGGGACAGGCCGGGACACCCGGGACCTGACATTTGGCGTCTCCCAACGTGGGAGCTAAAAATAGCCGCGGGGGGGTTACTCCAGGCCATTGCTCGCCAGCCACCCCGCGCGCCACCTCGCGCGCGCTGCGTCGGGCCGCCAGACTTCTCTCCCGGGCCAGCCTACCTGCCGCATCCCCTCCTCCCGGACCCCGCGGTCCCAACCCGCGGCGCAGGGCACCCAAGTCGCCTCTTCGGCCCCAACCCCGGCTGCGGGGCGGAGTCTCCGCACGCGGCGGGGCGGGGCCGCTGTGTCCTGGGACCCTGTCTCCAAACTTGCCCGCGGGAGGCGGGCGGGAACCCGCGGGGCGTGTCCCGTCGGGCACGTCGGGGAGGCGTGGTCTCGCCGGCCCCACCCGCTCCCCAGTGCCAAGTCGTGAACACGAGGCTTAGGGAGGGGCGTGGCCTTCTGGGGTGTGCGGGCTCCTGGCCAATGGGTGCTGCGAAGGGCGTGGCCCGTGGGGGCTGCGGGGGCTCTTCGGGTCTCTCCCCCCAGCCCCGCTGCGCCAGATCCCGGGGAGCCCTGCAGCTCTCTGCATCCTTGGCTCGCGGCAGTGGGTCCCGCCAGGCTCGCCCTCCGCGCGGTCGCTCCGGGACGCCCGTCGCCCCGCGCCCTCGGCCCGCCAGGCCGGGACCGCCGACCCCCAGTCGCCTCCCCGTTAACTGCTGCTCCTGCGCCTCGGGTTCTTGAGACAAGATGCCGTCGGGTTTCCAACAGATCGGCTCCGAAGTACGGTTCAGCATGAGGGGGCGGGACGGGGGCACAGGGCCCTCTTTCTCGGGCTGGGGTCGCCTTTGGGGTCAGCTAGGGGGCGGTCCCTGCGCAGGCGCAGGGGGGAGGGTGGGGGTGGGGGTGGGGGCCTGGCTATTTATACCCCTGCGGGGCAACCCGTGACTGTCGGATTCCAGTCCTTCCAAGAGGCTGAGTGGGTCTCGGGGACAGTTCGGGGACACGGGCCACCACTGGATTTCCCGAGTCCAGGGTTCGCTCCCTTCTCCAGTACGAGGCGCGCTGCGCGGGGATCGGGGACACCCTGCCCGCGATCCAGCTTGAGAAAACAGATCCAGGCGAGCCGTGCCCTCCTGGAGCTGTCCGTCTGTCCCGGCTCTCTCGGGAACTTTTTCGAGGACCGGAGGCTCTCCGTGGGCCCCCACCCCCCCCCCTGGGCGGCCGCCGGGGCGCGGGGCGGTGCCGCAGCCCCCCGGGTGGGGGGGGGGGGGGGGGGGGGGGCCCCCCCCCCCCCCCCCCAGCTCAGGTTTCCGCTTAGAGACAGTCCGTACCGCCAGCGAGCGGCCACCACCGCCACCGCCCCTCACACCACCTTCCCGCCCCCATCCCCTGGGCCTGGCTCCCCCAGGCAGAAGCCGGGCACGGCCCCCCGCCCTTCGTCGGAGCCTGGAGGGGGAAGGGAGGCCGGGGCGGGGACAGAGAAGGCCACCCCAAGGGCCATATGCGGGGAGGAATGACCGCGATGTCCTTTTTGGAATTGTCTTTTGTTGAGCCCGTTGGGCGCCTCCGGGAGCCCGCTGAGGGAGCCCCAGAGGGGGAGAGGAAAGAGGGCAGAGGCGGATGATAAGGCCCGCTTCGCTTTATCAACCCAGCAGTGTCCGGAATACTGTTAACACTTGACTTTGACTTTCTGACTTTTACTGACAGGTAGGCAAAGCAGGCAACATCACCCCTGCCCGCCCCCCCCCCCCCCCACACAACCCAGTGGAAACCTAGGCTCAGAGTGGGGAAGGGACTCACCCAAGGTCACCCAAATTCCAACTCAAGTCTTAAGGCCAAGCCTGTCCCAAGGTCACAGAGGAATGGTGAGGCCCGAGGTCCTCAAACATTTCTCAGCTTGCTGGACCCAAAGACCCAGTTTTGGTTTTGTTTTTTTTTTTTTTTCTTTTTCATGGCTGATCACTGTTGGGTTCTTCCTAGTACTGTTTACACTGAGATCTTTGCTCTATTCCTAATATGGCCCAGTTTCCCTCACCCAACATGTTGGATAGAACCCAGCATCTTAAAGCTCCGGCTGGGCCCGGGCCCCTGGAGGAAAGAAAGGAAGGAAGCATGATTGATTCTGTGTGACATGCCTCGTCTCTTCTTCTGCCTACCCAGGACGGGGAGCCCCCACGGCAGCGAGTAACCGGGACCCTGGTCCTCGCCGTGTTCTCTGCTGTGCTCGGCTCCCTCCAGTTTGGCTATAACATTGGGGTCATCAATGCCCCGCAGAAGGTGAGGGGTCTGTGGCTGGCAGGGTGTGGACTGTCTAAACAAGGAGGGCAGGGGACAGCAAGGGACAGCAGAGGGAGACGCCTCTGCAGGCAGTCACTCTTACGCTGTCCCCCCCAGGTGATTGAACAGAGCTACAATGAGACGTGGCTGGGGAGGCAGGGGCCGGAGGGACCCAGCTCCATCCCGCCAGGCACCCTCACCACCCTCTGGGCTCTGTCCGTGGCCATCTTTTCTGTGGGCGGCATGATCTCCTCTTTCCTCATTGGTGTCGTCTCTCAGTGGCTGGGAAGGTATGGGCCTGGAGGGCAGGGGTGAGGGACAGGACCAGGGGTCACAGCATGGCACCCTAACTTCCAGCCCCACTCTTTGCCCGTCAGGAAGAGGGCCATGCTGGTCAACAACATCCTGGCGGTGCTGGGGGGCACCCTCATGGGCCTGGCCAATGCTGCTGCGTCCTACGAGATGCTCATTCTCGGACGGTTCCTCATTGGCGCCTACTCAGGTACCGACGGGCGCCATGGCCCTGCCCAGTGCCCTGCTATCTTGTCCGTTCACCATCACTGGACCTGCAGGGGGGAGTGGCCAGCTGCCCTCAGCCCTCTCTTCTTCCCTCTGCCCAGGGCTCACGTCGGGGCTGGTGCCCATGTACGTGGGGGAGATCGCCCCCACTCACTTGCGGGGCGCCTTGGGGACGCTCAACCAACTGGCCATCGTCATTGGCATTCTGATCGCCCAGGTGACCGGGCCAGGCCTTATGAGTGGCTAGGCGGGGGGGCGGGGGGCGGGGGGCGGGGGGGGGCTCCGGGCTGAATGGCCTGTCCCGTTTCCCACCCTCGTTCCTCAGGTGCTGGGCTTGGAGTCCATGCTGGGCACGGCCACCCTGTGGCCACTACTGCTGGGCATCACGGTGCTGCCTGCCCTCCTGCAGCTGGTCCTGCTGCCCCTGTGCCCGGAAAGCCCCCGCTACCTCTACATCAGCCGGAACCTGGAGGGGCCGGCCAGAAAGAGTGAGCCTGCGCCCCGCCTTGCTCGGCCGCCCTCCCAGGCCCCCCCCCCCCAGGCCCCCCTCCCCGCCCTCCCAGACCCCCTCCCCGCCAGCCCTCCCTCTCAGGCCCCACCCTCCTCGCCCCCAGGCCTGAAGCGCCTCACGGGCTGGGCTGACACGTCCGGAGCGCTGGCTGAGCTGAAGGAGGAGAAGCGGAAGCTGGAGCGTGAGCGGCCGCTGTCTCTGCTCCAGCTCCTGGGCAGCCGCACCCACCGGCAGCCCCTGGCCATCGCTGTCGTGCTGCAGCTGAGTCAGCAGCTCTCGGGCATCAACGCTGTACGTGAGCCCGAGCCGCAGCCTCCGGGAAGGGCGGGGGTCGGGGCCCGGCCCGAGAGGAGGGGAGAAGAAGGGCGCAGGCTCCCCGTGTTCAAACTCGGGTCGGTCGGGCTTGGTGTGGCCACCGGGGGGGGGGGGAGAGGGTCACCCCTGCCGTCCCCGTCTGTTCTCCCCCGCTCCTAGGTGTTCTACTATTCAACCAGCATCTTCGAGACAGCAGGGGTAGGACGGCCAGCCTACGCCACCATAGGGGCCGGCGTGGTCAACACGGTCTTCACCTTGGTCTCGGTAACTGTGGGCGCCCACCGTCGCCTTCGTGTCCCCCACTAGCCCCCACCCGCCCAGTCCCTCCCACTCCCGTGCCCGGAGGCCCCCTGCCAAGCCGTGACTCCTCCTCGCAGGTGTTCTTGGTAGAGCGTGCGGGGCGTCGGACCCTCCACCTCCTGGGCCTGGCGGGGATGTGTGGCTGTGCCATCTTGATGACCATAGCTTTGCTGCTGCTGGTGAGGCCTGGGGAGGGGGAGGGAGCCAGCGGCCCAGCCCGAGGGCACCGCCCCGAGGAGCTCTGGGGCCAGCCTCGGGCCGGGACCATGGTCCGCGTTCCCCTATGTTCCTGCACCTCTTCCTGCTCTGGGAGGAAGCTCGGGCAGAACCCCGGCAGCCAGGGAGGAGAGCCACTGTCTAGTTTTAGGAACAACAATTCCTAAGGACCCAGTTTGAGAACCAAGAGAGAACCAACTAGCTTTTCCTCTTTTTTTTTTTTTTTGTTTTTTTTGTTTTCTGAGAGAGAGAAGGAGAGAGAGCGCAAGCAGGGGAAGGGCAGAGCGAGAGGGAGAGAGAGAATCCCCAGCAGGTTCCACGCCGTCCGTGCAGAGCCCAGTGCGGGGCTCGAACCCACAGAACCAGGAGATCACGACCTGGGTCGAAATCAAGAGTCAGACGCTTAACGGACTGAGCCACTCAGGCGCCCGGAGAAGCGACCACCTTGATAGCTGACAACGTAGAACATTCTCTCTGCCCTGAATGGAGTAGCAGTTGGGCAGCCAGCTGGATGTCAGTGGTCAGAAATGCTCCAAGACCTGTTCTAACTTAGGGTGGCAGGCTCTTCCGTGAGCTGCTGGGAGGGGTAGATGTCAGTTCTCTGCACTGAGAGCAAAGGAAGATCCGGAAAGACGGGACCTGAATTCCTTCCTCTCCTTGCCCGTCCCCCAGGAGCGGGTTCCAGCCATGAGCTACGTCTCCATCGTGGCCATCTTTGGCTTTGTGGCATTCTTTGAGATCGGCCCCGGGCCCATCCCCTGGTTCATCGTGGCTGAGCTGTTCAGCCAGGGCCCCCGCCCGGCGGCCATGGCCGTGGCTGGTTTCTCCAACTGGACGTGCAACTTCATCATCGGCATGGGTTTCCAGTACATAGCGGTAGGTGCCCTGCCCCCGTCCCGCCTCCTACCCGGTAGGCCAGGGTGGGGCAGGTCCCCGCCAGCCCCACCCCCATCCCCGACCCCAGGGTCGCTCTGGTGGACCACGTGGGCCCTGGAGACCACCTGCTCCCCGAGAGCCGGAGGGGACAAGGGAGCTGAAGGGGTAACAACGGAAGGGCCTCCGAGCTGTGGCGTAACTGCAGAGTGACGCGCCCAGCTTCACGTCCACACTGCAGGTGGCTGGGGATCCAGGCTGAGCGGAAACGCTCTGGCCCTCACCGTGGTAACGACGGCGAAAAATTCCGAGAGAGGCTGGGGAACGGAGAATCCTTTCCTCCCTCCATTCTCATTCTCATTCCTGGTTGTTCGCCCTGCCCCGCGAAGGAACCGCCCTGCTGTGTGTGTAGCACCCCCCCCCCCCGCCCTCCCCTCCGCCAACACCTCTTCCTCCGCCTGTCCAGGAGGCGATGGGTCCGTACGTCTTCCTTCTGTTCGCGGTCCTTCTGCTCTGCTTTTTCGCCTTCACCTTCCTAAGAGTGCCTGAGACCCGAGGCCGGACGTTTGACCAGATCTCTGCCGACTTCCGCCGGACGCCCTCTCTCTTAGAGCAGGAGGTGAAGCCCAGCACGGAACTGGAGTACTTGGGGCCGGACGATGAGAATGACTGAGGGGCCTGGCAGGGGCGGGAGGGCCGTGCTCTCGCCCACCCCCACCCCCACCCAGACCCCCTCCTCACCTGTGCACTTTAACCCTCTCTTCCCTGTTACTTCCGGGGCGGAGGAGCCCCTGCAGCCTGGGGGGGGGGGGTCGGGAAGCTGGAGGGAAGGGCGGTCTTGGCAACGCCTCGTTCCCCTCGTGTGACTCGTGGGTTATTGGTGTGGTGTGATTAGGCCGTGGCCGTCAGGGTGGGCCGTTCTCCCGTCTCGCCCCCTCCTTCCTCCGTGGCCCACCCCACCCACCCCCCCACCCTCAGTTCCAGAAGACGTGGCTCCCTTGCTAGAGAAGGAGGGCTGCAGGGAGGGGAGGCCCGGGGACCGTTTAGTGGGCAGACTGAAGCAGAGAGGACCGGAGCCGCGGCCCCTGCCACCTCGGACTCGCCCTCCTCCTCTGGCACTTTGCTCTGAGTTCTTGCCTCATAGACTCTGGGCCAAGCGGGTCCGGTTTCGACCCCTCCCAGGGCCTACGCCCCCCTCTCCTGGCAGGCTCAGCCCTCTGGGCCCAACCTTCTGGGGCAAGAGGGGAGCACGGGCCAACGCGCGGGGAGAGGGGGCCCTGCTCTGGTCTCTTCTCCCGACCCGAAGGGTGTTGTACCCACAAGCTTTTGACCAACTAAGGGAAAGAGGAATTTGAAAGGTGGCCTGTAAACGGGGTGGGAGGAGCCTTTCGATATTTTTGTATGTGTTTGGCAAAGGGGCAGGGAGAAGGAACCAAAGGTCTGCTGTACGACGTGTATATAGGAGATGCAGACATAAAGTCGCCGTACGAGACACGCGTCCTGTCGTGGGGGCGCCCAAGGACCGGCTGGACAGCGAGCACGGCTCCCCTTCCCCCCCGCTGTCTCTCTCACCCCGCCTTAGCTCAAGGCCAAAGAATCCTCCATAGGCAGCCACTCGCCCCCACTTGTTTCTAGTCACGGGTTTAAAAAACACAAAACACACACCCGACACGGGGACTGAACCCATGGCCCTGAGATCAAGAGTCACAGGCTCTACGCCGAGCCTGCTGGGCGCCCCCAGTCATTGCTCTTATCGACGGCGAACGAGCAGGAAGTTGGAGCCGAAAGTGCCAGAGCTGCTCTCAGGACCTTCCAGACCATTCATCCTGCAGGAGAGACACCAGCCCCAGGTTACAGATGGGAAAGGGACTCTCGCGGGCCAGAGACGCCAGGAGGAGGGCTCAAGGCCTGGCCCTGCCTCCCCTTCCACGGGGCCTTGGCAGTGATTCTCCACAGAAAAGAGGCAGAGACGAGACCACAGAAAAGCCTGTTTCCGTTTTTACTGGAGGCTCAGGTGGTACATGACGGTTCATAAAATGGCTTCAGAGGGACGGGCTGGAAGGGAGACGAAAAATAAACTGGGTGGGAAAGAAAACAACCAGGAGGAGGGAAGGGCCGGCTGGTTCTTTCTCAGGCTGATTCAGGGGAGGGCGGTGGGGCCTCTGAACAAGAAGGCTGGGTCCCTTCCCTCCACCCACGGTGGGAGGGAGAGAAAGCAAAAGGCGGTTGTTTGGGCCCTCCTGAGTCTCAAGGAAAAGGGGAAAGCCGCTGTTTCGATGTCAGGAACTGGGGGAAGGGGGGAGGGGGTGCTGGGGGGGGGGGTACAGAGCAGTTGGAAAAACTGGCAGATAACCTGAGAGAGAGAAACGGATAAATCGTGAGTGGGGACTCCTCAGGCACAGCGCCCCACTGCCCGGCACCGGGGCCGCCGCTCACC
Source organism: Herpailurus yagouaroundi (assembly GCF_014898765.1). NCBI lineage: Eukaryota > Metazoa > Chordata > Mammalia > Carnivora > Felidae > Herpailurus > Herpailurus yagouaroundi. The sequence goes on along the minus strand of NW_024412439.1, from coordinate 10,620,132 downwards.
AGATGATAGCTCTACGTGTCCTTTGAGTTGGGGGTCACTCCAGTATGGTGGTGGGGGGCTCCCCACTGTTGATGGGGGCTGAGGTCTAGAGAGAACAGGGGCGGTCAGCCCCCGACCCCAGCCTTCTCGCAGGCACCCTTTTTCTTTCCGCTCCTCCCCAGCTCACACCCACGAGCGGCCACAGTGGCTCCAAGCAGCGCAAGAGAGGGGTCTGCAGGGGCTTGGGGTCGGGGGGGGGGGGGGGGGCTCCTGGGCTGCGTGGCCTGGAGGATGGGGGGGGCCTGCAGTCTGGGCCCTCTGGCTCAGGTGGGGGGCGGAGCTGGGTGAGGGGGAAGGGAAAGAGGGCGAGTGGGCCCCAGCCTCTCCTCTTACCTGCCCCCCACCCCCCAAGGGGCCCAGGTGCTCACCTCCGGGGCTGCGGGCTGCCTGGGTCCGGGCGGCTGCTGCCGCCGCCGCTGGAAGTAGGGCCGGTTTCGTGGGCGCTGGGGCTCGGGCCGAGACCCGTCCGCGGGGCCCTGGCCGGGCTTGGTCTCACCATCCCCACCTTCTGTGGTAGGCTGCTGGGGCGGCCTGGGGCGGAAAGGCCTGGGGAGAGGAGCAGGGGGGCCGTGGGGGGAGCAGGGACCCAGTGTGCCCCACCTCCCTCCCTCCGTCCCTCCCGGGGCTCCCCCAGCAGAGGGGGACCGTGGCGCCCCCGCCCCAGGAGCCAGGCTTCCAACGCCCTCCCCCACCGGGCCCCTTATCAGCCATCACGAAGCTGCCAGCCCCTCACCGCCAGCTCCAGATTCTCCTAGAACTTGGCTCTTCCCCCTTCCCGGGAGGGCCCAATACCGGACAGCAGAGCGAAGACAGCCCCAGAGAGGGACTCTCACCTTCGGTACCTAGGCCGGAATCTGGGTGGGGGGACCCGCTCGTCTCCCTGCTGTTGATCCCCCTCCAACGGGGCTGTCTCTTTGGGCTCCACCCCATCGGTGCCCTAGGAACACACGAAGGCCTGGGGGAGCCTGGGGAACGAGGGCGCCCGGCGCCGGGCGTCGGCGGCCCTTCCCAGCCCTCCGGGGGGTCTCTGTTCTCGCGGGCGCCCTTCCCGGGGCGGTAGCGGCTTCCGCGTCCCCAGGCCCCCTCACCTCTATAGGCTGCTGCTGCGGCTGCTGCTGGTTGGGGGGCCGAGGGCCTCTCACAAAGCGCCGTCGGTAGAAGAAGGGGGGCGGGCGCCGCCGCCTGGGCCTCTGCCCGGAGTCCTCGGCGCGCTCCCCTTCGCTGCCTGGCTCCGTCCCGCCCGACGGGGCCTCGGCCACCATGGGCGGCGGGGCGGCCGGGCGCGGCCGGGGGATGAAGCGGCGGAACCGGCGTCGGTTGGGGGCGTAGCGGCTGCCCTTGACTGGCACGCCCCCCGGCCCAGTTACGTTCGCAGCTTCGGCGCCCTGGGGAGGGGGCGGGGAGCGCGCCGTGAGACCCTGGCCCAGCCACACGCGGTCCCGAACCTCCTTCCCCGCGTCCTGCTTCCCTCCGGCTCCTGCCTCCCCCGGGGAAGGAAAGAGCGGCTCCCAGGCCCTCGGGGGGTGGGGGCCAGACGACAGACGCCGGCAAGTGCTGGGTGCAGGACGGAGAAGCCCGGAGGTCACCGGGTGCGGGGCAGGGATGCGGTCTGGAGGCCCCGGGCTAACGGGCCCCGTCCCCCGCCGCCGCCGCCGCCCGAACCTTCTCTCCCTCCACGACATCGAACTCCACCGTCTCCCCGTCGCCCACGCTGCGCAGGAACTTCCTGGGGTTGTTTCTTTTAATGGCCGTCTGGGAGGGGAAAGGCCACGGGAAGGTGAGGGCAGCGGGCCGAGGCCTCCCTCCCCCCTCCCCCGCCGGGTCCGCCACCCCATTTCTCCGTCTTCAGCACCTTCCTTCCTCGTGGCCGGGCCGCAGGGTGAGCGCGGAGGCGGGCCCAGCTTAGCGGGGGAGAAGCCGCGAACTAGGGCCTCCCGGCAGCCTGTGCCCTCAGCACCGCCCCAGGGCGCACTCCCTCCTCCCTTCGCCCCGCAGGGGTTTCCGAAAGGGCGGCCAGAGACTAGAACTCAAGGCAGAACACACAGCGGAGGCGTCCGAAGTGGCAAAGTGGGTAAAACGCGCCGCGCCTCGCCTCTTACCTGGGAGCTCCGGCCGCCACGGCAGCGGTTCTCAAACTGGGGCCGCATCAGCATCACCTGGAGAGCTCGTTACACCAGGTGGGCGGGCTCCTCCCCCGAGCCTGACTGATTCGGCACGTCTGGGGTGGGGCCCGAGAATCTGGCCGCCAGGTGATGCTGCTGCCGCGGGGCCCGCACTTTGAGAACCAGCGCACCCAAGTATCGCTAGCCCGTGTCCTTTGCCTCTGAACACTGCCTACGATTCCTTCTTGTGTCGGCGCGTCCCGATGTAGGTAGTGAGCATGCCGTGACCAGAGGGCAACAAGTGGCTTCTCACAAAGCCACCCTGACACAAGTGGGGCCCGTGGTGGTTAACACAGGCACCTGAGGCGGGTGGAGGGGGACCATTTCCTGCGGGGCACGCTGTGCGAGGGGAAGTCAGGAGAAACGCTGTGTGCGGCTAAGGGTTATGAGACAGGCCTTCCAGGAGAGGGTGGGTTCTCCCCCCCCACCCAAAGACGACCCAGCACTTACCTGGTGAACAAAGACATCCTCCTTGGTGTCATTCCTGCAGAACAGGAGGGGTTGTTAGGGGGGGTGACCTTGGTGAGGCCTCCCCAGCTGCCTGTTCCTCAAAGCAGCAGGCCAGCATCCCCTGGCTTCTTGGGGGTACACAGGACGCATGGGGGGACAGGAGCTGGAAGCTCCACAAACCTCCCTGAAAAGGCTGGGCTTTGTAAGGGCGGGGGGAGGGGTGCAAAGTCACCTTGAAGAAGCTGGGCCAGCTCTTAACCTGCTGAGGACGCAACCCTCCACCCCAGGGGCACCGTAGGACCTGGCAGGACTGGGTGCAACTGTCCCTGGCCAGCACCCCCTCCGTTCCAACCCCCATCCCGGCTGGAAAATCCCCGTGTCTTCCCTCCTACAGTCAAGGAGGAAGGTGGGGTGCGGGCGGAGGAGCAGAATATGTCTGAGAAGGGGACAACTTGTCAAGAGCCTGCTCTGAACATCCCCAAGACTTTATTCTCGCCCTCAGCCCAGGGGGGAACCCCAGGGTCAGGCCCCCACTCAACACACCCAGGGACCAAGGATGAGAAACAAGATCATACTCGATCCTTCTCTCTGCCTGCTCGCCTGTTACCCCAGTTTAGCCTAGCATCCCACGGCGGGGAGGGGAGAACGCAAAGGTTTTCCTTCAGAACCTCCCGGGAGGCCTCAGTTTCCAGAATTAGGGAGGGATCCTTCCCTAGATCAAATGTTCTAGCTTTAAAGCACTTGGATCTGTACAAAGGTCAGCCTGCTAAGAGGGAACTGGGGCCTCCCAGGAGGGCTGGGCTGGGCAGGGTGCCCGGGCTGGGGAAGGGCCCGCTGGGGGAGACCTGGCTCTGCTCACAATCAGCCACCACAGTCGCTCCCGGCAGCCCAACCGAAGAGAAGCAGCAGCAGCAGCCGCCTCTGTCTGCGGGGGCTGGCTTCCTGCCTCGGCCCCAGCCCCCAGCCGGCACCGGCCTCCGGCCCGTCAGGTGGGGGATTCAAATGAGCCAGCAGCCCTTTCCAAGGGCGGTGAGTCAGGGGACCGTGCTGGGAGCCGCCCCGCACGGGAAACGAGTGAGGACTCCAGCCCCGAGCCCCCGAGGCGCAGACAGCAGGTACATTCGGCCCCAGAGGTGAAGCAAACCAAAGCACAAGGTGAGACAGACGAGCAGCGGGAGGCCCGGAGCCAGGTTGGCCAAGTTCCTAGATCATTAACTCTCTGCTGCCCTTGAAGATTCCGAGGCGGCTCCATCCCGCCCACGTTTGTGCTGTGGTTAAAGACTTTCAATCAGCGTCAGCTGGACACTGCAACCAGGAGCCTCGGCAGGGCTAGAGATGGGGCTGGGAAGGTGTCCAGCCCCACAGGCCAGTCTGGAAAACACCCGTCCCCCCCTCCACCCCCACCTGGGGTTCTCAGATACCTGTTGATGAACCCGTAACCGTTCCGGACGTTGAACCACTTGACGGTGCCCAGGACCTGGATCGCTGCCAGGCAGAAGCGCAGTGGGGACAAGAAGATGGGGGGAAGAGAGAGAGTCGGACTCAGTTTGGAGGCACTCCAGATCCAACCTACCTCCCCATGACCTATGAAGCGCCACTTGAAGCCACCAGTTTCACCCAGTGGCTTCAAGGCAATCCTGACCCGGTTCCCCCAAATTGAAGCGCCCGTACAGCAGGGCTCAGGCTTTCACGACCTTTCCATCCCTACGCCCTGTTCCTCGTGAGCTACAAATCCGGGTCCTTCACCTAGAACTAGGTACTCACCAGGCCCACCAAGTCCTGCCCTAGGGGTTCCTAGCGCACCTGCTGCCCGGGCTGAGTCAACCAGGCCAAGTCTCCCGCCGCGGGGACGTGCCCCGGACCCTAGCTGGGCCTACCCACCGCGCCCTTGCTGCCCGGGAGGCGCGGCAGGACTTCCCACCAGGGGAACACGCTTGGGTCAGCTCTCCCCAGCCCAGCTAGTCCTTCGAGCCTCCGGGGCCAGGCCCGCCTTCGGCTTTCTGGGTTCTGTGGGCTCCACGACACTCCTCCCCCAGCCCGTCGACACCCTCAGAGCCCCTCTGGCACGCGCCCCCCCTCACCCAGCACCGGCTTGTCCGCCTGACTCCGGGCCGGGGGCGCGGGGGTCCCCGAGGCTGCCGTCGCCGGGTTGCCCGGGGTGCGGGGACCCTGCGCCGAGGGGGTCCCGGCAGCGGGGCCCGAGGCGGCTCCGACCCCGCCGCCTGCCCCGCCGCCTGCTTTCTGTGGCTCCCCCGCGGGCACCGGTACCACCACCGCTACCACCCCTGCCGCCGTCGCGGGCACCGTCGCCGCGGTCGCCACCGCTGCCGCCTCCGCCTCGCTCATCCCGCCGGGTCCAGTACCGGCCCCCGCCGCCACCGCCTCCTCCGCCGCCGCCACCGCCCCGGCCCCTCCCCCCGGCTCGCAAACCCGTCGCCCCGCTCAGTCCTCGCGCCCCGAGCCTCGCCCGCACGCCGGCAGCGGGCCCCGGGACGAGGCCAATCGCAGCCCGCAGCCGCGGCGCGCGCAGGCCCCGCCTGCCGCCCCCGGGCCAATCCCAGCGGAGCAAGCCCCCCGCCCCGGCCCGCACGCCGGCCACGCCTCCCGGGCTTCGCCAGGAGGCCGAGACCCGGGCTCGCCACCTCGTAAGTACACCTGGGCCCCGCCCCGAGGCCGTCACGTGACCTCCCCGCCCCAGCCCATTGGCCGACGGCCCCTTTCCCCTCCCCCTCCGCCCCTTTCCACCGGCCGCGGGAAATCAAACGGGCTGGTCGCGCCCCAACCGCCACCTGGCCTGTGCGCGCAGGGCGGGGCGGGGGGCGCAGCTTCGGGGTTGCCCCTGACGACCCGGGTGCGCGGCCGGCGCCCGCAGCCTCCGCTCTGGCTGCGCGCCGCACCGCTCATCTGCGCCCTCGAGACGGCACGTGCCCGCACACCGCCTCCTCCCGGCCCGGGGGATGCCCCGCACGCCCCGGGCCGGGGTCCCCGCCCGCCGAGCGAGCCTCCAGGCGCCGCGGAAGAACCACTCTCCCAGCTCGCAATTGCTCCCACTTTTATTTTTGAGGTGGGACGCACGGAGAGCGGAATGCACGACTCCGTTGTCCGCGCAGTCAGCGCCCTAAAGGAGAGAGCTCCCCCCCCCCCCCGAGCCCTTTCCAGGCCTCCCCGGCCTCCCCAAGGACCGTCGCCGCCGTGATGTCCGGCTCCCCGCAGCTTCTCCCGCCTTCCTTCTTTGCCTGCACCTGCGCTTGCCGCCACCTAGAACGCACCTCCGTGATTTGCAGAGCAACCTTTTCAAGTACCGGCTGACCTATCACTCCTCACCATCACGTCATCCTTTCCTTTTCTCGGGGCGTTTTTGAAAATATAAGCGTATCTCGCCCTGTGCCCCCGCTGCGCTGGACGGAGCTGGTGGGCGTGCCTGACGCCTGCAGCACTGCCTGGCACAACGTGGACGCTCACTTGTTTCTTGAGTAATCGGATGGTCCCCATTGCACAGATGGGAAGACTGAGGCCCCGGCGCGAAGCTTGCCCCAGGTTTCCCCGGAGCCCGGGCGCTCGGCCCGGAGCTGCGATCTCCCTCCCGGAGTGGTGCGGCTCCAGAGTCGCTCCTCCCGAGGGCCGCCGCCCCGCCCCCGCTGCCGGACCCGGGCAGCGCGTATTTTTAGCCGGGACGGTGCTCGTGGACCAGCCTTCGTGCCCCTACGCGCCGCGGGCCCCAAGCGCGCCTCTCCAGCCCCGGGGTCCGCGCCAGGCTCGGCGGCGGCTCTCCGGCGGCCGTGCTCCAATCCCGGTCCCGGCGCGCCCTCTGCCGGCCGCTCCCGGAGGCGCCGGCGCCGCCTTCCTCGCGGTCCTGCCACCTGCGGCTTACTCCGCCCGCCCCACCCCTCCGGCCCTGTCCGAGGCGACAGTTCTGTGTCCCCGCGCAGCCGGCACCGCGGATAGAAAAAGAGAAAAAAGCGGGAGAACAATTAAGAGGCAAGGCCGCGAAGGATGCAGAAATGACCACTCTCCCTCGGACTGTTAAGGACCCGTGTACCTGTGTCCAGCCCCGAGATCGAGGCATGCAGAAGAGGGCAGGGCTGGGGCAAGGCGAGCAGGAGACCTCCCAGTGCGGCCCCGGCAGCAGAGGAAGCACGCAAAAGGTACAGAGAGAGGGCAGGTGTGGGCTGGTTAAACCGTGACAGGAGAGGAAGCTCATAGGAAAGATGAGCCCTGTTTGCGGTAAGAGTTTTTAAGAAAAGATGTCAGGAGACCCCTGGGTGAGGGCGCTGAGGGGCAGGCGCCTGGCGACAGGAAACGACGCTTACTCCTTACAACAGTAACATCCTCCCTATCTCCACGGTCAGGAATTAGCTGCCACCGAGAGAAGCAATTAATTTCCCTGTTGCGTTGAAGGGTCTGCACGGGTGATTTTCTGGGGATTTACAGATGTTTAGGGGCTTGAGGTAGCCAGGGCTCTGGGCATCCCGGCAAAAAGGGTCCTCCTTTGTCGCTCTCTTTCCGTTTGCTCCCGTCCACTTGAAGTTCGCGGTCTCGCCCGTCTCGTTCACGGGTTTAAAACCAAACAAAACGCGAAAAACAACGCCTCCTTCACTGTGGCCCGTCGCGGCTCCTGCAGAGAAGACGTGCGATGTCAAACGGAGACGCTGTTTGAAAGATTTAAGAGCCGGTGCCAAATCCTCCTGGCGACACACGTCTCCTCGCAGCCCAAACCAGAGCTTCCGCCCTCTCCCCTCTAACACCTGCTCGCTCGCTCTTTCTCTTTCTCTCTCTCTCTCTCTCCTCGGCTGCTCCAGAAAGTGCCACAGACCCTGCGGCCTTCTCTTCTCCCGTCGACTCTTCCCCGGCCTTTGCCTCCGTCTTCCCCTCCTTCCAAGCTCTGCTAGGACTGCCAGGTCCTTGACCTTTTCTCCGCCCTCTGTCCGTCTCCTTGTCCCATCTGCCGTATCGGATATTATTTACACGTCCTTCTTGAAACTTCCTCCTTGTCTTGTTGGTGTTTTTGGTTTTGGGTTTGTTTTTTTTTTTTTTTTTTTTTTTTACCCGAGAGCAGTAAGAGTCGAGATTTTTTTTTTAGCACCTAACTATGTGCCACACACTGTGCTAAGCAGCCTAGGGGACTTTGGTCATGAATTCCTCAGGGCAACCCGGGGGAGTGGGTACTATTATCGTTATACCCACTCTTCAGATAAGGAGACTGAGGCAGAGTGGAGGTAAGCCAGCAGCCCAAGACCACACAGCTCTGGAGCCGGCCAAGCGGGGGGGGTTCAGATGCAGAGCAGCCTGACTCCAGGACCTTTCTTCTGAGTCACCAGCCTCCTGCCACCGCGCTGGGACTACACTTTTCCACCTTCCTCCTCCCCTCTAGTACTTTCCACATGTCAGGCTCTTCCTTCCCAACCAAGTGTCTTGAGAGGCCGCCTGTATTACGCAGGCTCTGCTTCTCCCCCAGGCCCGGCATCCGGGACCGGCGTTGGTGTCGGTCACACTGCCTTGTTCGACGGACCCTTGCTTGCCCCCGTTCCTCCGCCTCCGTCCACGTGGCAGATGCCCACGGAGACCGTTTGGCTCTCAGATTTTTTCAGGGACTCCTCAGCCTCTCCCTCGCCCCTTCCTGGAGGTCAGAGCCCCCCAGTTCTTCTCTTCTTCTGACTCTGTGACCCCTCCCGTGGAGGCCCCTCCACCCCCACTGCTTCAAATACGACCTGTTAGGGGTCTACCTTCTTAAGCACCGAGCTTGTGGCATTTCGTTAATGCCAGCCCTGGGGAGGCAAAGACAACCTGAACCCAGTGACCCCCCAGCCCGGACCACCTGAGCCCCAGACCCACGATGACCAGCTGCCAGCGGGAAATCTCCAGGGCCCCCTGTCCGGGGAAAAGGTCCCACCATATCGGGGCGCAGAGATGTGAACCCCACCGCCCCCACCTGGTTCACACCGTCGGCATCTCTCACCCGCATCAGCTCAGTGGCCTCCCCCCTGCGTGGTTTCCTCGCCCTCAGAACTGCCCTCTCCAGCCCATTTTGCACAATGGACCTCACAGCAGCTTAGCCTGTCCCACCGCCGTCCCGCTGCCCTGCTTGATTTCCACCGTAGTATTTAGTCGTACCTGACATTTGCTTGTTTGTAATTTGTAAGCTTGGGATCTTGTCTGTCTTGTCCACTGCTGTATTCTCAGTGCCTCAAACTGTACCCAACACGTAGTAGGTGACCGGTAACTACTTGACTGGATAAATGAAGGCAGCCAGAAACATCTTTTATTATTACTATTTTAAGGTTTTTTTATTTTTTTATTTTTTTAACGTTTATTTATTTTTGAGACAGAGAGACAGAACATGAACAGGGGAGGGGCAGAGAGAGAGGGAGACGCAGAATTGGAAGCAGGCTCCAGGCTCCGAGCCATCAGCCCAGAGCCCGACGCGGGGCTGGAACTCAGGGACCTCGAGAGCGTGACCTGAGCTGAAGTCGGACGCTTAACCGACTGAGCCACCCAGGCATCCCTTAAGTTTATTTTATTTTGAGAGAGAGAGCACCAGCAAGGAAGGGGCAGAGAGAGGAGGAGAGAGAGAACCCCAAGCCGGCTCTGCTCTGTCCGCACAGAGCCCGATGCGGGGCTCGAACCCACCAACCGGAAGATCGTGCGTGACCTGAGCGGAAGCCGAGAGGCGGACGCTTAACTGACTGAGCCACCCCGGCGCCCTCCGAAACATCTTTCTGAAATGCATTTTGGTTTTCGCGATACTCAGGCACCTTCCACGTGCACATTGTCTATGGCCAGCAACTCATCCGCGGGGCACACGACACAAAGAGATTCCTTTCACAGATGTGCACGTAGACGTGCCTGGGAACGGGGAGGCCCCCCGGGCGTCCATCGCTGGGCGCGTGCTGGGTAAACCGTGGTAGGTGTCCACCCAGAGTGTCATGCAGCACTTAGAAGTGACCCCGTGACAGGCCCCGTGCTCTGTGACAACACGGACGGACCCTCACAACACGGCCCTTAGAGAAAAAAGAATAGGAAACCAAACGAGAAAGACCGCAGTCTCACTTACTTAAAAAAACACAGCCCCACAAACGACAAGTCACATCTGGTCAGAATACGTCAAAACCAGAAGGGAGGGGCGCCTCGGTGGCTCAGTCGGTTGAGCATCCGCCTCTTGATTTCGGCTCAGGTCATGATCTCCTGGTTCGCGGGACCGAGCCCCACATCAGGCTCCGCGCTGACAGCGTGGAGCCTGCCTGGGAGTCTCTCTCTCTCTCTGCTTCTCCCCTGCTTGCGCCCTCTCTCTCTTATAATAAACTTTAAAGAGATACACAACGGCACGATTCCCTACAGAAAGGCAGGGTAGAAGGGGGTGAGAGGTTAACAAAATAACCAAGCAAACTTATGAACGAATGAATGAAATACTCTATTCTGCCGTGACTTCTCATTAAAGGCTCACGGGTGACAGTCAAAGACCCAAGGTGAACTTAGCTCTAAAGACCCACCATCCAGCCCTCTCTCTTCCTGTTGCCAATGAGTCTCTACTCACCCCGGCCCCTCACTCCCTCCTGACGGGTCCTCCCATTGTCTGAATGGGCCGATACAGCAGTCACTAGCGACCTGTGGCCATTTGAGTCCAGTTAAAATGAAATGAAATGCGGAATCCACATTCGGCTCGGGGACAGGGATGGAACACGGCTGCGGAACACTTCTGTGGTCACGGAGAGTTCTAGCAGGCAACGTGGCTACACGTGCGTCTCTGTACATCGCAGCTTCCGTGACGCTAAATCTGTCCCCAAAGCCCAGGGATTCCTGCCTTGCCTTAATTTCACGGACACTTACGGACTACCTTCCTCTGGCCGCATAGCGAGGGAGGCAAGGGCACTAGCAGCTGTAACGGCCCCTGCAGTGCTCGTGGACCACTCTGCAAATCTCCTAAAGACGTCAGGTGGTTTACGGTCAAATGTGCCTCTTCATTTACGTCTCCCAAACAAACGTTTGTGGCGCACCTACTGTGTGCCAGGCGCTATAAAAAAAATAAATAAAAGGTGCTGCGGATACAGTAGTGAATAAGACACGCGCGTTCCCTGCCCCCAGACAGCTCACGTTCTAGAAGGCCCCACGATGAAATAAGGAAATGGATGCACACGATAATTACAGATATGATCACAAGCCATGAAGGAAAGGCACAGACTGGTGTGACAGAGAGTAAGATGTGGGGGGGGGGGCGCATACATAATCGGGGCCCCCGGCCCCCCCCCCCCCCCCCCCCCGCCCGGGGAGGTGTCACAGTCTATGCGGTGACCTGAAGCATGGGAAGAAGAGAGCCGAAGGAAAGGATGAGGAAAAGAGGGTTCCGGGCGCTTGAAGCCACTGGTGCAAAGGCCCTGAGACAGAAAAGCTTGAGCCCACTGGAGGAAAAAGTTTAATGGACAAAGAGGAGGGCGAGAAAGGCAAAGCCTGAGAAATGAAAACTTTGGAATCTGGATTTTATTCCACAAGGGATAGGAAGCATTTGAGGGCTTTAAAAGGGGGAGTGAGTCATATGGCCTGATTTATTTATATATTTTTTAAATAGGGGCACCTGGGTGGCTTAGTCGGTTAAGCATCTGACTCTCGATTTCGGCTCAGGTCATGATCTCCCCATTCGTGAGTTCGAGCCCCACGTCAGGCTCTGCGCTAACAGCATGGTGCCTGCTTGGGAACCTCTGTCTCCCTCTCTTCATGCCTCTCCCCTGCTTATGATCTCTCTCTCTCTCTCTCTCTCTCTCTCTCTCTCTCTCTCAAAAATGAACAAACGTTAAATTTTTTTTAATTAACAAATTTATTTTTTAAAGATTTTATTTATTGTTTGCTTGTTTTTATTTATCTTTGAGAGAGAGAGAAAGACACAGAAGGTGAGCGGGGAAGGGGCAAAGAGAGGGAGACAGAATCCAAAGCAGGCTCCAGGCTGTGAGCTGTCAGCACAGAGCCTGATGCGGGGCTCGAACTCACGGACCGTGAGATCATGACCTGAGCTGAAGTCCGACACTCAGCCGACTGAGCCCCCCCGGGGGGGGGTGGCCCTACTCCATCTGTTTTTAAAACATCGTCTGGCTGCCCTGTGCGACATAGAGCGGCCAGAGGCAGAGGTGATGGGGGTGCGGATTCGAGAGGCGGCAGTGAGGGGGGAGGAACGGGGGCCGGTATGAGATACGTTTTGGAAACAGGGTCTGCAGGACTTGATGGAGGGCTGGATGTGGGGGTGAGGGGAAAGGAATCAAGAAATCTGGGTTTTTCGCTCCCCCCACTCCCACCGTGGGTGACGATGCTGATTTCACTGAGCAGCCCCCGGGAGGCGCAGACAGGCAGGGGCTTGGTGTGGGGCTTGTTGGAGACCCGGGCCAGGAGAGGGGGGGCGGGTGGTTGGAGGAGAGTCGAGTCAGGCTGGGGACAATCCCAGCCAGAGGCATCCACCTGGGAATCTGCCCACACACGTGGGCAGGGTCACGTGAGCTCTCTAGGAGGTAGAGGGTTCCTCTCTCTATTGTCATAGCTGAGGAAGCCGCCCCCAGACAGTGAGTGACCCAGGAGCAGAGAAGGTGTGACGCGGGCTGTGGGGGGGTGCAGGGGGCCTGCACGCGCCCTGTAGGGAAGCGGTGGGCTGGGTAGGGCCTGAATCCAGGCGGGAACTTGTCCTCCACCGACCGAGCCGGCCCCTGAATAGTGATCTAAAGCCCTTCATTGGGCTCTTGGTTGAATCGAATGGTCCCAGAGGACTGACACCACTGATGGGGATGTAGGCCTCGCCGCCAGGCTCCAGGCTCCGGAAGGCACCGAGGTAGAGCAAACTCTGACATTACACCTCGGGCTGGGAGGCCAGGGGAGCCCTGAAGACCGGCTGCTTGGATGCACCAAGGGTTGGTGGGAAGAGAGACTCCCTCCTCTCTAAAGGGGCAGGAGACTTGGGCCCCAAGCAGGGAAGTCCCCTTGCTTGTCCGAGTCCCGTCCGGTATTCTTTTTTTTTATAAAAATTTATTTATTTTGACAGAGAGAGAAGAGAGGGAGGGAGAGAGAGGGGGAGAGAGAGAATCCCAAGCAGGTTCCGCACCGTCAGCACAGAGCCCGATGTGGAGCTCGAACCCACGAACCCTGAGCTGAGATCAAGAGTCGGATGCTCAAGCAACTGAGCTCCCCGGGCGCCCCAAGAATCTGGTATTCTAGGCTGGGTCGCACATCCTGAACAGGAGAGGAGGCAGCCCGGGAGGGAGAAGGGATTCACAACCCACCACATGCCAGACCCAGCTGTCGCAGTCCGGCGGGCTAGACGGCCACGCGCTCTGTGGGACAGGTGCTGGGCAGAGGTGAGCACGGGGGTGGTGAAGCAGGCGAGATGCCGATGCCGTCGAAGTCAGCCCGGCAGGGGCAGGAGGCGGAGCCAGATCCCAGCTCTGGCCAGGAGGCGAGAGGGTAGCCGGGAACGGGATTGGCATCGGGGTTGGGGGCAGGTGAACAGGCCTGGGACGCGAGCTCAGCGCGCGAGTCCCCGTCGGAGGTGAGGCCCCCGTCTGCCCTTGGACCTTTATTCTCTGAACATGGATGTCATCGCCCGCTCACCTCCTCTCTCACATCTTGAGATATCCTTTTCATGGGTCTAGACCAGCCAAGAAGCTGGTCTATCGACGCCAAGAAGCGTGGGTACCCAGCTAAGCTTTCTTTATCTGCTGTCCCCAGAACTCGTAGACCTTCCCTCATCCTGCTGAGGGCCGGCTTCCCTCACGTTCCTCGGCTCTGGCTTCTCCGTTGCCAAAAGACCGGCTTCTGGGCTGGGTTCGGCCCGGTCCCGGCGCTCCCTCAGCCCCCACGTTCCCCGCATTTGGTCCCCCGTCTACGGCATTTTCCATTTTCCAGCTTCTCTCTCTCTGGCACCCAGGTTCAGCAAGGCCTCCGAGAATGGGGGATGGGGAGGGCTTTTGGGTAGGGCTTCTCCTCCGGGCCCAGAGCCAGGCCTGCCTCCGTCTTCCGCACCTCCACTCTCTCCTTCTCAGCTTCCAAAGAGGCGAGGTCAAAGTCACAAAGATCCCTGTGGTATCTTCTGAGGAGCTCCTCTGACTCTCGTAACTGCCGTTCATTCATAAGCCCATCACTCACTGGTGGTAGACAGGTGGCCTGAACGCTCCTTACATGTTATATATTTTGTTGACGATGGATTGTTTTCCCCCCTCCCAGCTGTGGGGAAGGGGCCATACTGCTAAGGTCACCACCCCTGTGTCTCCACTATCTGGCACCTAACAGACGCAGATATGTAAAAAAAAATTTTTGTTTATGTTTCTTTATTTTTGAGGGGGGGGGGGAGACAGAGCGCAAGGCGGGGAGGGTTCGAGAGAGAGGGAAACACAGAATCCAAAGCAGGCTCCAGGCTCCGAGCCATCAGCCCAGAGCCTGATGGCGGGGCTGGAACTCACAGACCACGAAATCGTGACCTGAAGGCCCTCCCCCCCTCAGATGTATCTTTTTTTTTCCCCCCCAGTATTGTGTTTCAGATGTATCTTTTAAAAGGCATAGAGGGGCGCCTGGGTGGCGCAGTCGGTTAAGCGTCCGACTTCAGCCAGGTCACAATCCTGCGGTCTGTGAGTTCGAGCCCCGCGTCAGGCTCTGGGCTGATGGCTCGGAGACTGGAGCCTGTTTCGGATTCTGTGTCTCCCTCTCTCTCTGCCCCTCCCCTGTTCATGCTCTGTCTCTCTCTGTTCCAAAAATAAATAAACGTTGAAAAAAAAAATTAAAAAAAAAAAAGGCATAGAAAAAAGTTTGTAGGCAAATACGGTAAAACATTAATAGTTGCTGCCTCTGGGTCCTGGGGGTTATGTTTTTGTTTTTCTTTCTTTTCTGATTTTCCCAAATGTTTCCACAAAGACTTGTATTTTCATGATAAAGAAAACTTGACAGAATCTTTGTTATCATGTAAAACCATTCCTCTTGATATGCCTGGAGCCCCTTTCCTGTCTGTGAGGGTCAGTGCTACTAAAAACCCAGTCCTACCCACCTTCCCAAGTCCAGCTCTGCTTGTGACTGGCTTGCACACCCCATCGCTCTGACGGCTTCCCAAGACTCTCAGAATCCTGGAATCCTTTATTTTTTTTTAAATTTACTTATTTATTTTTTTTGAGAGACAGAGCACCAGCAGGGGAGGTGCACCAAATCCGAAGCAGGCCCGACACCGGGCTCGGACTCACCAACCGTGAGATCACGACCTGAGCCGAAGTCAGACGCTTAACCGACTGAGCCACCCAGGCGCCCCTAGTGCTAGACTAGCTTGACCTAACACTACTTTCTAGATGTCAGAACCTCCTTCCCAATCAGTGCGTGCTGCTAAATGTTACCAACCGGCTCTGGGAGATGGAAAACAACATCTGCCATAAACACTTCCACTGTGGTCAATTTCAAGCTTCCAGGAAGACATTATTGAATGTGCTGTTAGGAAGAGGTGTGCACAATTGCTTCTTACAAACCTACACATGCAGCCTCCACGGCACTGTTGGTTCCCATCCAAAGCCTCACTGCTGCTGCGGTGCCCGGGGGGGCCCAGTGGGTTAAGCGTCCGACTTCGGCTCAGGTCATGATCTCACAGTTTGTGAGTTTGAGAGCCCGTGTCGGGCTCTGTGCTAACAGCCCGGAGCCTGGAGCCTGCTTCAAATTCTGTGTCTCCCTCTCTCTGTCTGCCTCAGACCCACTCGCCGTCTGCCTCTGTCTCTCAATAATAAACATTAAAAATAAATAAATAAGCATTTAAAAACTTCAAACAAACAAACAAAGAAACAAAAAAACCACACAAAACCTCACTGGCATTCCTTAAAGTATTTTTTGTACCACTGTTGCGACTCTTCTGCATAGCAAAAGCTATTCCAAAATAGAAGGTTTGGAAAGTCTACCAGAAGAGATACAGACTTATTTGGCAAACTTCTTTCTCAGCAGAACGCTAAACTCTTACCCTCTGAGAAAGAAATGAGGAAATAATGAATCCGATGGATTGCCAGGACAGTATGCAAAGGCATTGAAAATCTGTAGATGGGTAGCTGGAGAGTTCTCCGCGAATATCTGAATTTTAATCTTGGTGAGCGGGTGTAACCACAGAAAGTGGGAAAGAAATGCTATCTTAAGACAGAATCTGATCAAGTGCATTCAAATCAGTTCTCAAGAGAGAAATTTCTATGTGACCTAAAGGGGGTTGCTTGGTATGTAAATCATAAAAAAAAAAAAAAGAAGACAGAGAGGTTCTCCAATGATTTTCAGGGGAGTTCTGATCCAAGATCATCACTATTCCAGGATTCTTTTTTTTTTTTTAAAGGATTTTTAAAAATATTTATTTATTTTGAGAGAGACAGCTGAGGAGGGACAGAGACAGACAGACAGACAGATGCAAAGCAGGTTCTAGACTCTGAGCTGTCAACACAGAACCCAACGCAGGGCTCGAACCCACGATCTGTGAGATCATGACCTGAGCCAAAGTTGGATGCCTAACTGAGCCACCCGGGCTCCCTTTCCAGGATTCTTTTTGAAGGGGAGACAGACTGGCCTTTTCACAATGAGGACAGAGGCACTGTGTTCTTCTGTTCTTAGAGCTGTGTGGTACCAAACGTTGGAGGACACGTAGCTAATTCCCTTGTCCAATGTCAAGGTTCCTTGACCAGATTTTGTCTTTCCACTTATTTCCTTATAGACAAGAACGGAGAGTGGGACCAGCCAACATAGACGTTCTGTTGCTCTTCCCCATTTCAGTTCATTTATAGAGAAGCTGATATTCCCACTTTTTGGCCAATCTGTCGTGAGTCTGATTAGCCAGAGCCTTTCCTCAACGGTACCTTTCCTCAACGGTAAATTAGGATCGATAGCGTACCGTGTATTTGCCAGGCACAATTCTAGTTGCTGGGAACACAATAACGAACCAGACAGGTTCCCAACCCTACACAGGTTATATTCCAGTGGAGAAAGCCAGACATGAGTAGAGCAGTTGCACACATAAATGGATGTCACCAGTATGGGACGGGCTCTATGTCGGCTGTGCGGGCACATAACACGAGAAGCCCACTTAGTCTTGTAGCTCAGGAAAGGTGTCCCTCAAGAAGTGATTTGACTGGCCACGTAAACTGGGAGGGCTCCCAAAGCTGAGGACTCTGCCCTGGGCTGTGGGGACCCCACACAGGCAATGCTGTGGTGCTTCGGCCGGGTACCAGGTACCTCATCACCCTACAATACTGAACAATATTTTGCCCTTTTCTTCCTCTGAGTATGTAGAACTCCATCTTTTGTCAAGGTTATCTGTGCCTTTTGGGGTGCCCAGATGGCTCAGTCTGTTAAGCGTCTACCTGTTGGTTCCTGCTCCGGTCATGATCTCATGGTTTGACAAGTTTGAGCCCTGCATCGGGCTCTGCCCTGGCAGCACAGAGCCTGCTTGGGATTCTCTCTCTCTCTCTCTCTCTCTCTGTGTGTCTCTGCGCACCCCCACCCCCCACCTGCACAGTGTCTTCTCTCTCTCAAGATAAACTTAAAAAACAAAATTTGTTTTATTCTTTTTTTTTTTTACATTCATTTCTGAGAGACAGAGCACGAGCAGGGGAGGGGCAGAGAGAGAGGGAGACACCGAATCCGAAGCAGGCTCCAGGCTCTGAGCTGTCCGCACAGAGCTGGACGCGGGGCTCGAACTCACAAACTGTGAGATCGTGACAACCAAAGTCAGACACTTAACCGACTGAGCCACCCAGGCGCCCCCCAAAAAACAAATTTAAGATTATCTGTGCCTTTTTTGAGTTTTGGATGGAAGTTGGCGAGGGTTGTTATCACTCAGTGCCCTTGTCATATCATGGATCCTGTGCCTTAGGTCAGTGAGGACACTTCACCAATGTCTCAGGGAAATGAATCAATTAAGACAGGCACATGACACACAGGAGGTACAGTCACACAAAGACGACAGCACTTTTTTTTAAGGAATAACTTGAGATATAATTCACATATCATCCAATTCAATTATTTAAAGTGTACAATTCAGTGTTTTTTAATATCTGAAGAATGGGACCATAGCTCCAATCAGTGTTAGAACATTTTCTTCAGCACAAAAGCCATACTCTGCCCCTCCCTGTACTCTTTAGCAGTCCCTCTCTGGGTCCCCATGTCCCTTTAACTTCTCAACACTAGGTGTCTACTGATCTATTTTGTGTCTCCATGGATTTACCTATTGTGGACATGTCATGTAAGTGGAACTCTATACTATGTGGTCTTTTGTGACCGACTTTCATTTAACACGTTTCAAGGTTAATCCATGTTGTAGCATTTACCCGGTACTCCATCCTTTTTTATTGCCCTGTAATATTTCGTTGTATGGATACACCGTACTCTATTTATCTCTTCATCAGTTGATGGGCTCCAGGAGTTTCTGCTTTTTGGGCTATGATGAATAACGCTGCTTTGAACATTCCTGTACAAGTTTTGGTAATTGAAGTGAAATTCACATGGCATGACACTAACCGTTTTTATTTTTGTTTTGTTTTTTAACGTTTATTTATTTTTGAGACAGAGAGAGAGCATGAACGGGAGAGGGTCACAGAGAGGGAGACACAGAACCTGAAACAGGCTCCAGGCTCTGAGCTGTCAGCACAGAGCCCCACGCGGGGCTTGAACGCACGGACCGCCAGATCATGACCTGAGCCTATGTCTGCCGCTTAACCAATGAGCCACCCAGGCGCCCCAACACTAACCATTTTTAGATCAATGAAGTGCCAGTTAGAGCATTGGGTGTTGTGCAACCCCCACCTTCACCTAATTCTGAAACGCTTCATCCTTCCAAACTAAAACCCCCTGCCCATTAACCCCACTCCCTGGTCCCCTCATCCCCCAGCACCTGGCAACCCCCAATCTACTTTCTGCTTCTAGGATTTACCTATTCTGGATAGTTCTTGCCATTCAAATCATAGGGTATGTGACCTTTTTTGTCTGACTTCTTTTACTTAGCATAATATTTTTGAAGTTCATCTAGTGGAAGCAGGTATTAGTACTTCATTCCTGTTTTGTGACTGAATAATATTCCATTGTACACCCCCCCCCCTTTATCCATTCCTCTGTTGATGGATACTTGGGTTGTTCCTACCTTCTGACTACTGTGAATAACGCTGTTGTGAATATTTTCCTGCAAAGATTTATGTGTGTGTGTGTGTGTTTTTTTTTTTTTTTTTTGATTTGGGGCATACACCTAGGAGAGTTGTTGGATCATATGGACAAACACATCTTTGAGAAGAGCAGGTAGGGGCTTTAAACAATGCGCCCAGACCCTTACGGGGGAAGGAGGGGAGTGGTGGTTTTGCGTTTTACAAAGGAAAAGGCGGAAACTTCAGAAAGCTGAGTGGAAGGAACGGGGAGTGATAGTGGACCACGCCGCATAAACGTATTAATTCAAGCCGGTGTTTGCGGTACGCATCTACCAGGTCACGGGATTCTAAAACAAAACAAGAACCAGATCCAGGGTTGGGGACTCCCAGCCCAGGTATGTGGCTGCTCGTCTTCTCTACAGGACTGCTGCCCGCCTGGTTTGCGGAAGCAAAGCAGGTGGCCACGAGGGTAGTGCCGGAAACCTGGAAACTGGAAGAAGACCACAGAGTTGCGGGAAAAGCGGCAGCTTTCTTCCCTAGGAGGAGGGCCAGACAAATAAACCGCGAGAGACGGGTTGTCCCCTGCTTCGTGGTCGCCTTCCACGACCTGGAGAGCGTCAGCGGACCGTAACACGCCAGTCTGCTTTAGAGTTTTCCCAGGGTGCTCGCAGACAACTGCTGTGGAGCAGCCGGGGGACCGGGATCGGGGAGAAATAAATGCCTTACGAAGCTCCCTAGAGCTCAGCCGTACGGCAGCCGCCCCGGCGGCCCCGCATCCAGGGAATCGACAAGATGGTGGCCGCGACCCGGGCGCTCTAGCTCCCGGGCGAAACTCTATGGCAGGCCTGAGGCCGGGAGGTGAAGCTGAGATGGGCGGTAACCCGACCACACTAGCGCGCTAGGAAGCGTGAGCGGAAAGAGCTCTTGCGCGCATGCGTGGACGGGGGGGGGATGGGCTTTGAGACGAGGGGCCCACCCCGCAATGCAAGTTTTCTGAAACGTGTGAGTCGTTTAAGTCCAGTTAAAGCCGAGGTGGGGCGTTCCCAAGACGCATGCGTCCTAGCCGAGCCCAGCGCTACAGTGGCGTGGTCTTTTCAACGCCCGGCGTACAGACGACGTCTGAGGTGGAAGGGGCGGTCAGGATTCCCAACACGCATGCGCTCTGAGGCCGAGGCGTTCCCTTCGGAGGGTGTGGAGTGCAGGGCTCCTGATTGCGCAGGCGCAAGTCCCGTCCGGTAGGGGTAGTGGTCTATCACGGGAAGGGAAGAGGAGGTTGAAGGGCTTAAAAAACCGGGTGCGCCTGCGCACTGCCTACTGGTGGGAAGCGCTCTGGGTTGGGGAGGGGCGGGGTCACGCGTACGCGTCATTGGATGGGAAGGTGGGAGGGAGGGTGGAGATCGGGGAGGGTCTGTGCGCTTGCGCAGTGCGGGGGTGGAGGGCGGAGGGGATAGCTAGCACGCTTGCGCGGCTGTCACAGGGCTGCTTGGTTGGTCAGTGGGGAGTCGGCGCCTGCGTACTAAGACCCGTGTGCAGCAGCGGCGGCGGCGGTAGAGGCGGCGGCGGCGGCGGCAGCGGGCTCGGAGGCAGCGGTTGGGCTCGCGGCGGGCGGACCGGGTCGAGTCAGTGCGTTCGCGCGAGGTGAGAGCGGGCAGGGTGCGCGTGCGCGGAACCTCGGCTGGGGCTTGGGAGCGGAGATGGAACTGCTCGAGGGTCGGGGAGGGGGCAAAGGGGAGCGGCGGCGGCCGCCGCACAGGGTTCGGTCCGCGAGCGGCGCGAGGTGCGGAGAGGCGCGGGAGCGCGCCCCGGTTGGCGCGCGGGGTGACGGTTGGGGCCGGCCGGGTGACGTTGGAGCGACGCAGGGCGGGGGACGGCGAGCCGCGAGGCCGCCACGCGGGAGAGGCCGCCGGGCGGCCACGCCGGGGCGAGGGCCGGGGGCCAGATCGGCCCGGAAGGGCCAAGGTACCTGGGCCGTTGAGAACCGGGCGCCGCGCGGCCACGTGAGGTGGGGGAGGGGGCTATTCGGTGAGAGGGCAGGTGGGGGGGGGGGGGGCTGGCGGCCGGCCGGAGAGGGGGGGGAGGGGAGGCGGCGTGGCTCCGGCTTGGCGCGGCCTTTGAGGAGGGGGTGGCGGCGGCACCGGAAGTGTCCCCCCTACCGGAGGCTGCCCTCTGGGTCGGAGGCCGCATGGCCGAACGTGGACGGGGGCCGCATGGCAGCGCGGGGACCCCTCCCCCCAGATCCCGGCCACCGGAAGCCCCGGGAGGCCACATGGTGGGCGGGAGCCGGCAACCCCCAGCGCGGAGAGAGGTGGTCGGTCCTCGCGGGCGCCCAGGGTAGCTTGGAATTTGGGGGAGGAGGCGAAGGCTGAGGCCCGCACCTGATCTCCCGGGGGAGCCCGCTGCGGACATATGTTAGCGTGCCCCCGCCCCGTGGGCCCCTGGCGCGCTACCCCCCCGCCCCGACTCCCCTGGGAAGTGAGGCGGCCAGCCAGGTGCGAGCAGCGCTCTCCCGTGCTGGGTGGCCGGAGAGACGGGGCGACTGAGGGCGATTGGACGGGAGCCCAGCTCTTTTCGGCCGCGCCGACAGCGCCTTAAAGTCCCGAGCAGAGGAGCTCCCCGCTGTGATAGGTGCTCTTCACCTTGTCACGGTCTTCCTCCTTGTGTCTGATTTGCGGGCTCCTGCTTTCAGAGCCCCAACTCTGCCGGCCTAACAGAACTTCTGCTACTCACTACTCCCAGCGTTTTGCTTTCATTTTATTGTCATTCACGCTGCCCACTCCTCCACTTTCCACTGAGAGCACAGGCCCGGCCTGAAAAGCCGACAGGACTGGTGCATCCTGGGAAAAGGGGGAGGGCCCTCGAGGAGAGGCCGGGTTCCCGGGTTCCCTTTGGGAAACGAGATGGAGGTGTTTGGCAGGGGGAGAAGTTAGAGAACAGCTTTACTTTCTCTCCCTCGGCTGTGTCGGAAAAGGCCTGTTGGAGAGGCGGGAATCCCCCAAAGAGGCCTTGTGGTTTCCTGTACCAGTGACTGGCGCGTGTGGATCGGGTGGGGGGTGTAACAGGCGGGTGGGGCCCTGTCCTCCGGTCTCCACCCTCCCCTCTCCCCGCTACGGTAGCCCCGCCCTTTTGCTGGCTCGCGGCTGCTCACCTAATTATAGCCCTGTTCTGTGTGGGGAAGAGGGGTGGTTGGTTTCAGCGGCCAGTAACACCTGAGTCTTCCCCCCGCCTCCCAGGAATTAGGCGTTTGCCCATCTTGGAGATTTGGCATCCTAACTCCCCAGAGCCTTCTGTTCCCGGGCCACCCCTTTAGCTTTCAGTGGGGCTAGGGGTCCGGCTTGTGTTCCCACCACTTCATACACACGCCCCATCTTAAGGTTTGTGGTCCCAACTCCGTGTTTAACCTGGGCACTTTGACTTTCATTTAGGCGGGTGATGGAACGGAGGGCTGGGGAAACCTGAAGCCTGTTTCCAGAGAGCAGTGGGGCAGATGGAGAGCTCTGTCGACCTCCACCTCTACTGACTCCGCTTCTCTTTGACTCTAGTTGGAATCGAAGCCTCTTAAAATGGCAGATGATTTGGACTTCGAGACAGGAGATGCAGGGGCCTCAGCCACCTTCCCGATGCAGTGCTCAGCATTACGTAAGAATGGCTTTGTGGTGCTCAAAGGCCGGCCCTGTAAGATCGTGGAGATGTCTACCTCCAAGACTGGCAAGCACGGCCATGCCAAGGTTAGAATTGGATCTCTCCATCTCTCGCCTTCCCCACACTTCCCTCATCCGTGGGGCTCCCGGCAGCAAGCTGCCCTCAGTCCTAGCCCTCTCCAGTCCCGGAGCTCTCTTTTTACCCCCCAGTTCCTTGTGTAGTGCTCAGCCCTGGCTACCTTCCACCTTCCCCCGGCCTTCAGCCTTTCGTTACCTCCTGTGCCCCGTCATTGCCTTGTGCCCGGTCCTCTTCCCCACTGGTGAGTCTCTAACTTTGCCAGGTGGTCTGGTCAGCAGCTCCTTCCTTCTTGGCTTTCCCTTGTGGTTTTTCTTGCCTGGGGTTCTAGTTCCCAGGTTTTCTCTAGTCCCACTACAGAGCAGCTTTCCCTGGAGGGGGCCAGCGTACCTTGAGCTTCCAGATCCCCTCCTGCCCCACGCCCCCGATCTCCGATGCAGATGCAGCGTCACACTGTGTCTCCGCCTGCCCCTCTCCTGGAGTTTCCTGAGCCTCCACCTCGCTCTCTTGGATCTGGACGTTGTTGCTAGTGCTTGTCAGTTTTTCCTGCCCTCCCAAAACTGGACCTGACTCATCCTTGCTGGGGTTCTTGTGGTTTTGTTCCCTGGTTGGTTTGTCTTCTGTTGGCTCGGGGTTCACCCTGGGTCACCCCCAACGTCTACGTCCTTGTGTGTGTTCTTTTGTGGCGTTTATTCCCTTTGCATAATTTTCTGTCCCCAAAGCCTTTTCTTCTCAGCGCTCTTCCTTTCTTGTTGCTTCCTGTTTTCCCAAGTTCACCTTTTATGCTGACGTCCAGATGCTTTTCCAAATGTTGTGCGTAGAGTCCTCCCAGTCCCCTGGGCACATCGGTCCGTGTTCTGGTAGCTCAGGGTAACTGGCTGCTTGGAGCCTGCCCTCCTGTTTTCTTTGTGCTGTCAACCCCAAAGTCAAGGGCAGTCTTCCTGCCTCCCTTTTTTAAAGGCTTTAGTGCTTCTTTGGGCTGATTGGTTTAGTTCCAGCTCCCCTGGTCTTTTCCCTGACAACCTCGTCGGACTTCCCTCACCAGTCAGGAGCACCTCGAGCCTTTCTCTTTTCCATCCTAGAGCTTGGTCGGGTTTCTCTTTCATGTGATGCACACATACAGGTCCACCTGGTTGGTATTGACATCTTTACTGGCAAGAAATATGAAGATATCTGCCCGTCGACTCATAATATGGATGTCCCCAACATCAAAAGGAATGATTTCCAGGTATGTAGGTGGGTTAGTGGTTTGTCGGTGGCCATAGACTGACCGGGAGAGAGGGGAACGGCTGGAGAAGGGGTTTGGTGTTAGAGGTTTGCCACCAGTTTGTCCTCAGACCCTTTATCCTCCCCCCTACCTGGGCCAACCTGCAGCTTCCTTCCTCCTCTGCCCCCAGCTGATTGGCATCCAGGATGGGTATCTATCGCTGCTCCAGGACAGCGGGGAGGTGCGAGAGGACCTTCGTCTGCCCGAGGGAGACCTCGGCAAGGAGATTGAGCAGAAGTATGACTGCGGAGAAGAGATCCTGGTACGCCCCCCCCCCCCCGGCCTTGTGCCCAGCTCCTCTCCTCGCACTGCTTCCTCTGACCTCATATCTGACCTCCCCCCCCCCCCCCCCAGATCACGGTGCTGTCTGCCATGACAGAGGAGGCAGCAGTTGCAATCAAGGCCATGGCGAAATAACTGCTCCCAGGTGAGTGTGCCGGCTGCCCGTCCCCAGCCCCTGCACGTGCTCCGCATCCCAGACAAAACCTGCCTCGGTCCTGTTCCAGGTTTCCCTTCCTGTCCAGGTTTCCCTTCCTGCCCCAGCAGGGTCGCCCCCCACCACGGACAGGACAGTCCAGTCTCACCAGGTGTCTCTCCTCCCCAGGGTGGCGGTGGCGGAAGCAGTGATCCTCCAGCCTGCAGAGGCCCCCTTCCCCAGCCTGGCCCAGCTCCGGCCTGGCCCCGGGCTGGACTCCTCCTACACAATTTATTTGACGTTTTATTTTGGTTTCCCCCACACCCCCTCAATCTGTCGGGGAGCCCCTGCCCTTCATCCTGCTCCCTTGGCCAGGAGTGAGTGACCCGTGGCCTTGGCGAAGCTGTCCTCCTCTTCTCCCCTCGCACTACAGTCCTGGTCGGGGAGAGGGGGCGGGTGCTGCTTGTGGTTTAGTGGGTTTTGTTTGCTTTTTGTTTTCTTTCTTTTTTTCTTTTTTTTTTTTTTTTAATTCAATCTGGAATCAGAAAGCTGTGGATTCTGGCAAATGGTCCTTGTGCCCTTCCCCCCTCATCCCTGCTCTGGTCCCTTGTTCCCCTTGGCCCTTTACCCCAAGCACCACCCCACAGACTGGGGACCAGCCCCCTCTCCTGCCTGTGTCTCTCCCCAAATCCCTTTAGCTGGGGAGGGAAGAGGAGGAGAGGGGAGGGGACCTGCCCCCTCCTCAGGCATCTGGGAGGGCCCTGCCCCCACGGGCTTCACCCTTCCCTGTGGGCTCTCTCCCCGACACATTTGTTAAAATCAAACCTGAATAAAACTACAAGTTTAATATGAAGGCCCCAATTCAGTTGCTTCTTTGAATTGAATGGGCATTTGCGGACTGGAGGGGAGATGCGAAATCCTGTCCACCAAACTCGGCCATCCGTTCCCGGCCAGCGTTCACGTGCTGTGCATCTGCCGGCCACCCCGCCCCTCCAGAGAGCCCTGGTCGCCTCCGGGTGAGGCCACACAAACGGCAGCAGCAGCCAGGGGCACTGGCAGGTAGATTTTATTGGACCGGGACACACCGGGGACCCTCACCCACGGCAGGGGGTGGTGGGAGGCTGAAGATAAAATCTGACGGTCACTTGTGGTAGAATCGCGGGTTCTGGCTGTGCTGGATGAAGGGGAGCCGAGGGCCAGGTTGGCTGGTAGCCGCAAAGCCCGACTGGTGGCAGTGACGAGAGGGGGGTTCGGTCAGGGAGCACCCTCTCCCTCCAAGCCCTTGAGCCTGCCCCCCCCCCCCCCCCCGAGAGTGGGAAGGTGGGGGTCTGGGCGCACCTGGCTCCCGACCTTACCTTTCCCGCCGGCTGCATCTGCACAGGGAGCTGGGGAGAGGCCAGCAGTCCAGGGGCTGGATGCAGAGCTTGGGGATGCATGGGGCGCAGGGAGGACTGCGGAGAGGAGAGTCAGGACCGGAGGCAGCCGGGGGCTCCCCTGAGCACAGCGCTTCCCCTGAACTCCCAAGACCCCATACTCTCCATACTCACAGAGTCCGAGAAGGCGGTCTGCTGGTTGGCGTGCTCCATCGGCTTCTGTAAGGACAGGGCGCCACCCGGCTGCAGGAATCCTAGGGAGGGAAGGAGGGGGGTGTGACGCAGCCGCCGGGGGCGGGGGAGGCGGGGAGGGCAGGGTGCTCGCACAGGGGTGTCGTCACCTGTCTGGGTGGGCTGGAAGTGGCCGTGCACTGCATAGGGCTGCGGCTGCGGCTGCGACAGGTACTGTACTGCGGGGAACGCCGAAGGTGCTGAGGAAGGGACGACGCACGGCCATCAGAGCCTCCTGCCTCCTCGTCTGGGTCTGGGTCTTGCCAGAGTCCCCCCTCCCCCCCGCCGGGCCCACCACTCACCTCTGAGCTGCTGGCTAGGGCTATAGGCCGGCTGCGTGGGGCCATAGTGCGGCGGGGGCTGAGCGGTCCCATAGGCACCGCCGGGGCTGCCTTGGAATTGACCGTGCTCTGGGGTCCCTGCGAAAGCCGCCGCTGAGCCCACGTAATGCCGAGTCTGAGGAGGGAGGACCAGAGCTGGCCGCTGTAAACTCCGAGGCGGGCCCTCAGGGGCCCACCGTGCCCGGCTTTCCCCCACACCGTGAAGGGTCCGACGCCAGTAACGCCCATCATTTGAGTGCTGGGTCACTAAGGGCGCCTGGGTGTGGGTGGGAGAGGTCGGGGGAGAACAGGGCCGGACGCCCCATCCTACTCCTTACTGTAAGTACTTGGGGCCCGAACATCTGTTTGGCCCTGTCAGCCGCCATGAGGGTGCCTGGGCGATTGTGTCCTCCAGGGCTCCCTAGGGAGGGACAGGGGCTTCATGAGGCCGGAAGGGGTGGCCGTGACCCCCCAGGAGGGCCCGTTTGGCCACGCGGTCTCTCCACTCCTCACCCTGCATGCTGAGGAGGTGCGTTCCCGTGTGGACGGTCAGGCTCTGCTGGTACGCAGCTGATGTCAGAGTGGTCAGGTCACTGGGGCGAAAGGCGGGCGCGTCAGAGTCGGGGACAAGCGCCCCCTTTTGCCACTAGACGCCGGTCGTTGTCACCCGATCCCAGTTACACCCTGCCCCGATTTTATTTTTAGCTCTCCAGTCCCACCTCTGCTCCTTTCGCCTCCGTTTCTCCTCCTCGTGTAAAACTTTCTTGAGCTGCAAGAAAAGCTGGTGCTTCTCCTCTTGTAAGGCCAAAAGCTTCTCCTGCAATTTCAGGATCTGAGAAGCGAGGGGAGCAGAGATGAAGGCAAGAGGGCCAGAGGGAAAGCGCTGTGAGAGATCAGGGGACTTGCTCACTTGCTCCTTGGTCTCCTCCAGAGACATTCTCTCTTCCATCTCCTTTTTCTTTCTCCTCTCCTGCTCCTCCTTCATCTTCTGTTCCATCATCTTGTCCACCTCTTCCTCTTCTGGAGAGAGAGTCGGGCAGAATGGGAAAACGGCAGGCTGGTTAACAAAGCGGCCTGTTGCGCACCGCGGGCCAGCGAGGCCCGGTCACCACGATGCCCCTCGTGCCTATCTCGGCAATGGCTCTTTCCCCGCGGAGGGGGCAGGCGGGTGGGTCTAGCAGGTGCTCTCCAAGGTCCTTCCCGACCCAAGGGTTCTGGAGCGGAGACCCGGCCTCCGGCTTCCACCACCCGCGGGCCTGTCTCATCCTTCCTGCGGCGCGGCCGCGGCGGCGCGCTGCACGGCCCGGGGTGGAGGCCTGCTCCGGGGAAGCGGCGCCGCCCCGGGGGGGGCCCTGTGTCCTCCCGCTCGGGCCCGGCTCACCTTGCCGCTTGCGCTCCCGCTCCATCATGATGTGCCGGTGCAACGCCCGGGCCATGGCGTTGGAAAGCTTGGGGCGCTCCAGGAGCGCGGGCATGATGCCGCCGGGGGCGCTCGGGCCGTGGGCGCCCGGCTCTGTCACTGACTGCCAGACCTCGGACCGGGCCTACCGGGAGGCGGGCGCTCAGGGCGGATCGCGCCCGGCCGGCAGAGGCGGAAGCCCTCCCGCCGCCCCCCTCCGCCCGGCCG
>NW_024412439.1:10516448-10592037 GCF_014898765.1 Herpailurus yagouaroundi | reverse complement strand
CGCCCCCGGCGGGGCGGGCCCGGGGCTCGCGGGGGCGGTGCGCGCGCGCGAGAAACAGGCCGAGGCGCGCGCTCCGGGACGGCGTTTATTGGCTGCTTGGAAACCCGCGTCCGTAACAACTGTACAGAGGCCCGCCTTCCCCGCGAGCGCCCTCCCACCGCCCGGCGGCCCGGGAAGCGGCGGCCCGGAGGGGGATCCGGGCTGCTCGGGATTCACAGTAACAGGAACGAAAACGGAAATAAATTAAGTGGTATGGGGGAGGGAGTCCGGGGAGTCGTGCTCCCCAAGTCAGTGCATGAAAGGGGGGCTGCCGGGCCCGGCTCCCGCTCGCCCGCCGCGCGGTCGGGGATGGCTCTGCTGCCGCGGGCGCGGGAGGCAGGACTCGAGCTCCAGGGCCCCCTGCCTGTCCGGGCCCCGCGCGCGCGTGCCGGGGCGATCGTCGTCGTCGGTCGTCACTCGGAGTCCCGGGCCCAGGGCCCCGCTGTGCTTGTCATCGCCAGGCGGCCCCTCATTCCACCCGCACCAGCAGGGCATAGAGGAGCGTGGCCCCCTTCTCCTTGGTCACCCACTCGAGTTCAGCTGGGCTGAAGTGAGGGTCCGGAGGTTCTCTGAGGGCGGCCGAGGGGGGCCCGGGGGTGTAGGAGCCGGGGCGCACGCACACCTGGAACGCCACCTGGGCCTGGTGCGTCCGCTGGGATTTGGGGTCCCGGAATCTGTCGAGGGGAGAAGAAATCCGGCCGTGAGGCCTCTGGTCCCTCTCCTCCCCTTGCTAACTGCAGGGCCACACAGGCCCTGCGGGGGCACCCCCACCTTGCAGGGGCCTTGCCCTCCCCCCACTCCCCTCCCTACCGCCTTCCCCAACGACTGCTCAGCCGGCTCCCCGCTTCCGAGTGCAGGCCGCTGCCCACCCTGCTCCCCGTGCCCGCTCCACTCGCACTTCTGACCCACTGCACCCCCCTTTTTGTCACCTTTAAAAATAGAAAATGCTTCTTATATAACAATGTTCTAGAGCAAGAGAAGACCCAAGTGGCACAGGTGAGAGAAGGGAAGGCAAAACGTGGAGACCCCAGGCGTGTCCCTCTGTTACTCACTGCACTTTGGATGCCAGGGTCTCGGCCCCGGCGTACTGCAGGGACGGGGAGAGCAGGACCGGAGGGGGCTGCTCCTCCCGGGGAGGGGCGCAGTTCTCGCCGGGCTCCTCAAACCCCACCCCGGGCTCGCCCTTCAGCGGCCGGCAGCTCAGGATAGAGGCCGCGCCTAGGACGAGAGCTGCGTCAGGGCCGCCCTCCAGGGGCCGGGCCCACCCGCCCTGCCCTGCCCTGCCCCTGCCCTGCCCCTGCCGCCCCGGGTACCTGCTCCCAGCTCCCCTCGGTCCAGCACCCTCCGCACAGCTGCCACGTGGCTCCCGTGATATGCCATGTGCCACTTCTTGGTTAGCGTCCCAGCTTCCAGACGGGGATTCACCCTAGGATGTAGACAGGGCAGACCGGACAAAGGTCGCTGGCTCCCCAACACTGTCTCCTCTACAGGAAGTTCTGCCTCGTCTTCCATGCACCCCCTGGGGAACCTCCTTCCCCTAGGGGAAAAGAACAGTAAGGGAGCCGCGTGACCCTGCCCTGCGCACACCTGAGGTTGAACCTGCACCAGCCGAAGGGCAGGGCATATTCCCGAGGAGGCTCTCCCCGGCGCCTGTGGGCCTCGTCCCCTCGAAGCTTCCGGCAAGACTCACAGTAGCACAGGCTTCGCTTGGGCGGAGGCATAAAGTAATCCTCTGCGGGAAAGCGAGGGGCAGGCTGGGTGCCGAGGTGCCCAGCACTGCCCCGGGGAACGAGGAGGGTCCCGGGGGACCGGGGACTCACCGGGAAGCAACAGCAGTTCTTGGAAGCGGGAGCACAGGGCGTGATACTCGCAGCTCTTGAGAGGGCTGCCGGCAGGCAGCGGCCCCCAGCACACGCTCTCCTTCATACCTGCGTGGGCAGGAAGGGGCACAGGTCACAGGAGCCGGGGCGGGGCGGCGCGGCACGGTGGGCGGGGCGGGGCTCTGCGGGCTGGCTCACCATCTACCATGTCCGCCTTCTCCATGTCCCCTTGGGTTCCCGCACTCTTGCCACTGGCAGCCCCTGGTTCAGGACTCACGATGGTCACCTGCAGGGGAGGGGGGCGGGAAATCAGCCTGGGCGTGCCCCAGCCCCCGGGGCCTGCCCGTGCCCTCACCGGTCGCCCCTTCCACCCTCCACCCTTCCTCCGTTACAGCCGACCTGCTCGCACTGGCCGTAGAGGTCCACCACCGCGTGGCAGGGCTGGGGCACGTCCGGTACGGCCACCCCCTGGTCCAGCCCATTGACGTGGAGGTGCAGCCCCCCAGAGCTGTCCAGCCGCAGTCCCAGGACGGTGCCTTCGGGACACGTGTCCAGGTTTGGCCCAAACTTCTCACAGATCTAGGAGGAAAGACCTACTGTCTTCCCAGAGATCAGACGCCCACAGGCAACAGCCAGGCTCGCCCTTCACTCTGCTTCCGGTTGCCAGGCCCCAGGCTTGGCCTCCACGCCAGCCTGCTGCCCGGGCTCCACCCCCCTCCTCAAACATCTGGAGTCCACCTCCCCGCCAACCCTCCCACTCCCCTCCCCCCCACAACATGCTCAGTGGCGGGAACCCAGGACAACGTGACAGCCTGAGCGTCCAGACAAGGCCCCCCCACACTCTCGCTCACCCACCACGGGCTCTACCCCACTGTGGGGCCCCTTTACGCCCGCAGTCCTACTGCCGGAGCCGGGGACCCTTTTGGCCAGACCCTCCCGACTCAAGGCCCCAGCCCTCCCTCCTCTCTGCCCCCTACTCACCTTGAGACCATTGTGGAAGATGCCACGGCCCCGCAGCAGCCAGGCTGCCCGCTTGAGGGCACAGGCAGAAGCGGGAAAGTTGAGCCTCTCGGGCGGGCAGGTGATGACGCCCAGGACCAGGGAGGACGTCCACTGCCGGTTCAGGAAGTCTATCCGCACCTGGGGAAAGGGCAACTACTCCCCAGTCACGGCCTGCTGGGAAGAGGCCGCGCCCCAGCAGAACCAGGCTCCTCACCCCTGCCGGGTGGGAGGGGGGTAGCGACAGGACCTCCCACGGCGTGGCCTGGGATGCTGCCCTTCCCTCGCCCGGAGGGACCGCCAACTACAAACCGCTTGTTTCCTTCCCCCACGTGAGCCTCGGCGCTGTCGGGACAGTAAGGGTCCCCATGCCCCGGCTTCCTAACTAAATCTCTCCGTTTGTGGCAAGCAGCAGAAAGGCCTCCTCCTCGGCAAAGCCGTCCACGCACCCACACGTAGGGCCGGCGTCTCTCTTGGCCTCCCCCAGCCCCCGCCCGCTGCCGCCGCCCCCACCGGTCGGCAAGTAAGGCTTCCTGATAAGCGACCTACGAACCCCACCGCGGGCACGAGCCCAAGCCCAGGAAGCTCATCCGAGGGGCTCGCCTTCCACCTCGTCCTCAGCTGGGAAGGGGTTCCTCCAGGAGGGCTGGCCCTGGGTCACCCCAAGCCAGAGGAGCGGCGGAGAAGGTGAGGCCCACCTGGACCAGCAGCTGGGGCACCAGGGGCTGGTTGATGACAACGATGCCCTGGTTGTAGCTGGCCACACGCGTGGCGGTGCGGTTCCCGTTGGACAAGAGGATGTTCTTCCCGTGGTTCTCCAGGAACTCGAGGGCTGTGGGCATAATGGCCACTTGATTCTGGCCCTGGTGCGGAGGAGAGACCGAGCTGCTGGGTTGCCAGTATGAGCCACCCCCTGCGGGCGTTTACACGGGGCTCGTGCACAGGCGACCGGCTACCCGGGGTTGGGTCAGAGAGCCCCAGGACAGCCTGGTGTCCCGCGGACCACCGACCCCAGCCGCCCGTTCACGGGCCCCGCCTGCCCCGCGTGGCCTCTTACCCTCGGGCTGTGCTCCTCCCCGTCATCATCTTCCTCGCCCTCGCTGCCAGTGTCCGAGCTGGGGGAGGGAGGCTGGGTGCCTTCCGACTCCTCCAGCCTCGTGGAGCTGACCACAGACACGCTCCGTACGGGCCCGTAGAGGTCCAGCACGGCCCACACGTTCTGTGGGCACACACGACACAGGAGTCAGGGGTCCGCGGAAGGCCTCAAGCCCACTCCCCAAGCCCAAGGTTCCCTGGGTCTACCTTGGCGACGCCGGTGGCCGCAGGCCCCATGTCCTCTCCGTCTACCAGGATGTGCATCGTGTCGTCCGCCCCCCGGCGGATGCCCACGCGGCTGCCCACCTGGCGCCAAAGTGAGATGGGCTCGAGTGCCTGGCCTCCCTCCGCCCCCCGCCCCCGCCCCCGCTGCACCTCCACCCCGACCCCGGAGCCGGCTGCCTCACCCCCAGCCTCTCCAGGTTCCGGCCGTAGTTCATCCTCTGGAGCTGGCCGTCGCGCCTCACTTCGCAGCTGGACACCATCCAGGTGGTCTTTGTCCGGAGCTCCGGCAGGGAGGGCGGCAGCGCCGGGCCCCCGCCCGTGCCGGGCCCCATGTCCCCGGGCACCAGCGTGGTCAGTCCCAGGCGCAGGGAGCCCGCCCACTTCTCGTCCAGCTCGTCCACTTTGACCTGAGGGAGACAGAAGGCGGCGGCCGGCGCTAGCCAGGGACAGGGGGACAGCGGGGGGGGGGGGGGGGCAGCCCGCCTCGCTGCGAGGGGCCCGCCGCCCACCTCGAACACCTCCTCCGTCTTGAGCTCCTTGGTGCTGAAGACCAGGCCGTGAGCGTAGCCGGCTGCGCGTACCGCCCTCGTGCCATCCTCCTCCAGAGTGACGTTCTTGCCACACGTGCTGTGAAAGCGGTGAGCCACGCCAGCCACTGTGGGGAACAGGTGCAGCGGGAGGGGACAGTGGGACAGCAGGCTTCAGAAAGGACACGGAGCAGAGCTCTCGGGGGAAGCGGGAAGTTGCCGGAAAGGCCCCGTTTGCCATCAGTCCTCTGTTTGCCATCAGAGAGCCTCTGGCGCCTCTTTCCCCACGAGAGACCCGTTCCCAAAGTGGGCGTGCCCGGCTCCCGGCCTCCTGGTGGCCGAGAAGCGCCTCCGTCGGTCGTTCCAGCCAGCCGTGACCTCCTCCCCTCTTCTTGGCCGCCGCCTACCCTGGGCTCATCCCTCCCTTCAGGGGCGAGCCTGTCCTGACCCAGCTCCCTGAGCTGGAAGCGGCCCCCTCAGGCCCACGGTGAGGAAGCAGAGCCCGCCCCGCCGGCCGTACCTGGGGAGTGCAGGGGGAAGGACTTCTCAGTGGCCGTGTTGCTGGTCGCCAGGCTGTTGTCCATGGGGCCGGTGGCGTTGGTGATGGAGACTTGGACACACTGGCCGTAGAGATCCACGACCGCGTACACTTCTGGGTGGCAAAGGAAGGGGTCAGAAGTCCGAGAGCCTGCGGGGCACCGGCACGAGGCGGGCAGGCCGAAAGCCACAGCGCAGTCACCTTTACCCGGAGGCAAGCCTGAGCAGGCGGCGCCTTGGTCCTGGCCGTTGATAAAGTAGTGCAGGTCGCCCTTGGCCGTTCGCATCATGCCGATGCGCGCGCCTGTGCCCAGCGCATCGAGGTCGCACCCGTAGTTGTTGCGCATCGTGTTTCCATCTTGCATGATGGCCGTGCCACTGGAGGGGCGACAGAAGGGGCCGGTGAGTCTCCCGGCTCTTTCCCACACAGGCCCCTGCTCGGTGTCTGCTCATCAGAACCTTCCAGCGATGGGGCGCCTGGGTGGCTCAGTCGGTTGAGCGTCCGACTTCGGCTCAGGTCACGATCTTGCAGCTCGTGAGTTCGAGCCCCGCGTCAGGCTCTGGGCTGATGGCTCAGAGCCTGGAGCCTGCTTCTGATTCTGTGTCTCCCTCTCTCTCTGCCCCTCCCCCATTCATGCTCTGTCTCTGTCTCAAAAATAAATAAACATTAAAAAAATTTTTTTTTTAAAAAAGGAACCTTCCAGCGCCTTGGATTGGGATCTCGATCTGGGGTCTGGGACCCAATCCCGTTTCCTATGCCTCCGGGACAGAGAAAAGCAGGAGCTTCCCGGAGAGGAGAGGGGGCTGAGCTGCTGCAGGGTGCGGGGCGATGTGGGAAGGCTGCCCAGAAGCCCTCCGGTCTGTCACTGCCCAGGGCCACCGCGGGCCCCAAACCTCGCTTCCCTCATCCTAGCCGGCCGCACGGCCTGCAAAGCAGGCAATCTGACCTCAGCATCCACGTGTCATAGTCGATATCCGTCATGGTGTTGGGGAATTCAAGGTCCTCTGGCCGAATAGCGGTCACTCCTAGGAGGCAGGGGTAGGTCAGAGCCAAGCCCCCAGCAGTGGGCAGCCAGCAGCCACCACCCCCGCCCCCGGTGCGCGCACACACACGGGTGCCCTCACCGGCCTCGATGGAGCCTGACCAGCGGTCCACCATCTTCTGAATGACGATTTCAAACAGCTCCCCATCCCGCAGGGCCCTGCCAGGGACAGCGGCAATCAGACAGGCCCTGCTCGGTGACCGAGGCTGGGCAGCGGGAAGCTGGGAGCACGAAGGCCCAGGCACTGACCGATTGGAGATGACGATGGCGTCGTTGAACTCGCTGCGGCAGTTATGGCGGAGCGCGGTGCGGCCCCCGTTGGTGATCACTGCGTTACTGCCGTGTAGCTGGTGGAAACGCAGGTCGGAGCCCCCGGCCCCCGATGACGGGGAGCTCGGGGACACCTGGTTGTTCCCTTCGGGGAGTGGCTCGGGGACTGGGGGCACCTCTGCATGAGTGGTCATCACCCATTAGGCTCACAGGGGTCTCTGAGGCCCCCCAAGGCCACCCCGACCCCCTGCCCCTGCCCATTCCGGCCCTCACCCACGTCGTCCACAATGGTGGCCTGGGCCGCCTGGCCGTAGAGGTCCACAACTGCGTAGACACCCGGGGGCACATTCCAGGCCGCGGGGCCCTGAGTCATCCCGTTGACAAAGAAGTGCAGGGTCCCGTCCTCCCGCCGCACCACGCCCACCGTGTCCCCTGCCTTGGAAGAAGGGGGGCTGGAGTGAGGAGTCAGGCAGAGCTCCCGCCTGGGCTGGTCCTACAGCAGCCCCGCCTTGCCCGCCTCCCGCCGCCGGGCCCCGGCCGGACGCACGCTCTCCCACCTTGAGGCGGTCCAGGTTGTGCCCGTACTCGTCCAGGATGGTCGTCCCGTTGTGCATCACCCCGTTCCCGGTCATCATCCAGGTCCCTAGGGGGACGAGGGGGGACAGAGGACGTGAGCGGGGATCAGGGCTCCTGTCGTGCAGCGGTGCCCGCGTCCACCCCGCAAAGCCGCTGGCCCGGCCTGCCTTTTCTGACGGTCGGCTCTCTTCCCAGAGCTGAACAAGAAAACCCTGCACGTCCCAAGCCAGCCACAAGCCCCGTCCACGTGACAGGCAGGCCTCAGCCACCGGATGCGTCGTCACAAGTGTGACAAGCGAAAAAAGGGCCAGAGCACGAGCATCCGGGCTCCGGGGGGTGGCTTCCTCCCGAGGACCCTGTCCCGGCCCCGCCCCGCTGGGGGGCTCACCCGAGCGCAGGTTGGTCATGGTGGAGGGCAACTGGAGGTAGGCAGGGTTGTGGGTGGTGACACCGATCTCGATGGAGCCAGCCCACTTGTCCACCATCTTGTCAATGCGCACCTGGAACACCTCTCCGTCCCGCAGGGCTCTGCTGCTCAGCACTACGCCGTGATTGAAGTCGTCGGTGGCACTGAGGGCACAGCACGTGGGGCCTCAGGCACGAGCGCACGCTCTGAGCACGCCGCACCCCGGCCCGGTCGGTGCCTGCCTGACTCCTGCTGCCCCCAACCCACCTGCTGACCTTCGCTGTCCCGGAGGCTCCCCCCTTCCCTGTCACGACGGCCCCGCTCAGAATCCCGCCGCCCCCCGCGCCCACGCCCCTCCCGCAAGCCCGTCAGAGCCCCTTCTGCGGGCTTCTCCCCACCCCCTGGGCCATACTGGGGCCTCAAGGCGGTGCGTCCCTCGTGGGTGATAGCCGCCTTCTGCCCGCAGTTCGGGTGGAAGAGCAGGCGCTCGGGCTCGGCCTGAGCGGCGGGGGCGGCGCGGCGGAGGGCACCCTCGGGAGACAGGGCCCGCAGGATGGCGTTGTTCCGGCGCAGACGGTCGCTGTGGTTGTTATTATGGACGATGGTCACCTTCACCGCCATCCCGTACAAGTCCACCACTCCATACACCACCGGGGGCGTCAGCGGGGTGGCCACGCCTGCGGGGGTGGAAGGCAAAGGAAGGAGTCAGACACAGGGACACCAGCCTCAAAGAGAGGCAGGAGTGTGAGGACCAGACCCCTGCACCGAGCGCCCTGGCCGCGCGGCCCCTACCCTGATCGATGCCGTTAATGAAGAAATGCAGGGCAGAGTTGGACTTCCTCGTGAGACCGATGTGGTCGCCCTCCTGGTCAAAGCAGAAAAGACGAAAGTCTGGAATCTATCCCCCGTCAGGCTCCAGACTTGTCCTGGGGACCCTGGAACAACGCGGTCCTAAAGCCTGCCCGCCAGCCCAGGCCGCAGGGGAACTGCTCCCAAGGTGCCGCAGTCACAGAGCCGCCCCGAACGCTCACTCCGAGGCCAGCGCTGCATTAAGCCATCTCATAAACATCACCCCATCTACCTCCCAAAGGAATCTAGAAAATACTAACAGGCTCATTTTAAACGTTAGAAGGAAAAAAAAAAAAAACCACCAAACTACCAAAGAGAACGAGTTTGTTGCCTCTGGTCACCACCACAAATGGCCAAACGACTAAGAAAAAGTAAAACTCTGACTTGGAAACCCGAGTGCCTAACTACTGGGCAGCCCTGCCTTCTCAGAAGGAACCTCTAGGCAAAAGCTAACAGGCCTTGGGGCGCCTGGGTGGCTCAGTCGGTGGAGCGTCCGACTTCGGCTCAGGTCATGATCTCACGGTTCGTGAGTTCGAGCCCCACATCGCGCTCTGTGCTGACAGCTCAGAGCCTGGAGCCTGCCTCGGGTTCTGTGTCTCCCTCTCTCTGCCCCTTACCCACTCACGCTCTGCCTCTCTCTAACGTTTAAAGTAAATAAGCATTAAAAAAAAAAAAATTTAAAAAAAGCTAACAGGCCTTGCTCTGGGTCACAGGGGAGACCGTGGTGCACAGGCAGGGGCACAGGGAAACGGGGCTGCCCCACAGAGGGGCCCAGGCTCCACGCCCACCCTCACCTGTAGCTCATCCAGACTGAACTCACAGTACTCCCGGCGGGTGCCCTTGCCGTTGGTCAGGATCCCACAGCCACTCATCATGATGGTGCCTGGGGGGGGAAGAGGACACCCCGCTCAGGACACGGGCTTCCTCTGCCTTAGGAAGGTGCCCCCCGCCCTGCCCGGGGCTGGTACCTGACTGCAGGTTGGTCATGGTGGCTGGGTACTCCAGGCTGTTGGGGTTGTGGGTGGTGACACCGATCTCAATGGAGCCAGACCACTTATCCACGAGCTTGTCGATGCGGATCTTGGGAGGGGTGACGACAGAAGGGAGAGACGGGGAACGTGAGCACAGAACAGGGCCCCTCAGTCCCCGGCTCTTTCTTGGGCCCCACCCTTCTAACGTCAAGGGTCAAGCCCCGTCTCGAGCCCCCGGAGAGTGACGTGCCAACCAGAGCCTGGGATCTCGCACACCTCAAACATCTCGTTGTCCCGGAGCGGACGGTTGGTCATGACCACGCCGTTGTTGAACTCATCCAGGGGCCGGCGGCGCTCGGCCGTCTTGTTATTGTTGCTGAGTTTGATGAGAGTTCCGCACTTCTCGTGAAAGAGCAGGGCGTCGTTGGAAGTGAGGACAGGCGAGGTGGCAGCGCCGCTGGGCCCCGGTCCTTCCCCGGCCGGGGGGGAGCTCAGGTTCACATTTAGGAGCCCCCCGTTGTAGGCAGACAGGATGGCGTTGCCCACCACCTCCGAGAGCTCCATGCTGGCAAAATCTGCAGGGGCGGGGCGGGGGAGGGAAGCTGGAATGAGGCCGTACGCCCTCTGGCTCGCCACTCGCCCCCTGGCCCTCTCCTGAGGTCCCTCCCCTCGCCTGGGCCACCTCACTTCCCACTGCCCTTCCCAGAGCCTCCCGGAAGCCCTCACCATTATGCGACTCAAGGCTGTTAGGAAACGTCTCCGGCCGGGCCTGCGCTGGGGACACCATGAAGGCTGGGGACCAGGCGGGATGGGAGGGGAATGAGGGTTCGGCCCCTGCTGCAGGGGCCCACAGCCAGGAGACCCCCTCCTCTAGCCCCTGCTTTCCCCTTCAACAGACTCGGGTGGGGGGGAAAGGGGTCGGAGCGGCCCTGCCCACACCCAGCCTCACGTGTCACTACACGTCACCCACTCCTTCAGCCGGTCCCCCTGCCCCGCCCCTCCACCGCTGCCCGAGCTGTATTCTCACCTTCGTCCCCCGGGGTCCCCTGTTCAGTCAAGGCAGAATCTTCAGGGGGCGCGGAGGGCTCGAGGGGGGGTGTAGGGATGGGAGCAGGGGGGCTGAAACCTGGCTCAGGGGGTAGCACGGTGATCTGCGTGCACTTGCCATAAAGGTCCACAACGGCCCAGACACGGGCGGGGAGGCCCGTGGCGGCCACCCCGCAGTCCCGCCCGTTCACCCAGAGCCGCAGCTCCCCGGCAACTGTGCGCTCCACGCCCACACGGTCCCCTTCACCGAGCTGGTCCAGGTCCTGACCATACTCCTCCAGCACAGAACGTCCATCCCTCAGCACTGAGCAGCCCGACACCACCCATGAGCCCCCCTTCAGCCCCGTGGCGCTGCTCGGGAAGTCCAGCACACTGGGGTCCAGTGCCGTCACCCCAATCTCAATGGAGCCACTCCAGGAGTTGACCTGCGACGAGAGTGGTGGACAGGGACTCAGGAAGGGCCCCCACGGGTCTCCCACCACTAGGAAACCACACTTCACAGACCACCGTGTCCCCCCCTCTTGCCACGTCTCAGCCAGCTGGCTCTTCTCCCTTGAGACGCGGGACACTAACCCAGAGGTGCGGTCCTACAAGCAACTTCCTGGACTCTGTCTCAGGGACCGTGGGCACCGCCGTCCCCTAGCAACTCTGCTCCCTACTCTGGCGGCTCGGTGTCTCTGACACCATGCCTGTCCCCACCGTCTGGGCTAAATTCCCTGGCTGCAGCCCCCTGCCTCCTCTAAGTGCCCGGTGTCTGTGACTTCTCAGCCACCCAGATGCACAGCTCTCCGAGTCCTTTCTCCCTGCTCTTGTACACCGCTCTCCTCCTCCCCTGGTCCATTTCTCTTCTAGGCCCTGGCTCCACTCAGATTCACTCACTTCCCAAATTCCACCTCTGTGCCCCCGGCCTCGTCACCAAACGACACACAAGAGGCACACCTCCCTCTCCCTGAGTGTCCCTCCCCACCCATCGTTCCGGCCTCAGTTTATCCTCCGATGGTTGTACTTCGCCTGGTTCTCTCTCCTCCTGTCAGGTCCCTGACATCTCTCCGTCCTCCGCCTGCCACAAGCCATTCCAGGAGACCTGTTCCCCAGCCATTCTAGGGGCTGAAGCCCGTGTCCCTTCCCTGCTCCTGGGTCCGGAGGAAATCAAGCTCTCCTTACCCGTTTCCCCTCCAGACTCCATGTTTCTACTTCCCGCTCCCCTCCTGCCCGTCACCGGGTGCCCATAAGGTCCGTCGGTTCCCTCTCGGTGCCCGGCGATGGGGCTGCCCGGGTTGTCCCCCATCCCGCCTCTCGCTCTCCCCCTCCCACCACCCTCCACATCTCGGTTCCGCGGACCCAGCTCCGCACCTTGCGGTCGATGCGGACGGTGAAGACGCGGCCGTCGCGCAAAGGCTCCCGGCTCAACACCAGCCCGTGGTTGAACTCCTGGCCCGGCTGCTGCCGCCGCGCTGTACGCCCACAGGCCGACAGGCTCACCAAGCGCCCGGTGCGCGGGTGCAGCTCCCCGCCGCTGCCCAGACCCCCGCCGGACCCCGGCCCTGGGCCGCTCCCGCCGGGGCCCCCACCCCCACCCGGCCCCGGCCCGGGGCCTCCCCCGGAGCCCCCGCTCCCACCCGACCCCGCCGCCATCGCCGCTGACACCCGGGCCGCGCGACAGCCGCGCTTGGCGGCACCGTGGCAACCGCGGTGCACACACACCCGGAGGGAATAGGGCTCGGGGCTGGGGCCAGGTATGCTTTACGGCACTGCCGGGCAACGAAGCAGCCCGGGCTAGGGAACTAATGACCACCGCGGTGGGAACAGAAGGACGACGGGGTCGGGCAGGCCTGCTTTACGGCACGGCCAGGTGACGGAGTGGCTCAGAGTGGGGTGCAGACTTGGGCAGCGAGCTTTTGCGACAGTAGAAGAAACGACCGCCTCAGGCATCTTTACGACGCAGGGGGTGCCGGCCCCCACCTTCAGCTTTGCGACAGCGGCCCCAACGACCCCGCCCCCGCCGAGGCAGGAGACG
Source organism: Herpailurus yagouaroundi (assembly GCF_014898765.1). Classification (NCBI taxonomy): domain Eukaryota; kingdom Metazoa; phylum Chordata; class Mammalia; order Carnivora; family Felidae; genus Herpailurus; species Herpailurus yagouaroundi. The sequence continues at coordinate 10,579,616 of NW_024412439.1, read as the reverse complement.
CCTTGAAGTTTTCGCTTTACGGCAACAGGAGGAGGTGTCTTGCCTTCGCGCTACACCCTTCGACGCCGTAAGAGCGGCGTCTGGAGCATCCAGAGAAGGGAACCGGTAGCTTTATAAATAAAAACCTCTGCCCTCGCACCGAGACCGGATATATTTTGCGACACTGTCGCAGTCCCTCCACTGTGTAGCGCACTTCTCGTGAGAGGCAAAGCGCGTCGACTTGGGGGGGGGGGGCCAGGGAAGGGGCTCGTGATATTCCTAAACAAGCCCACTTGAACTCCAATCTAGCCAAACCCTTAAATTTTAAAGCCACGGATGAAGAGTCCAATGAAACCCTGGCAGGCAGATTCAAGCAATGGCACTGACGGTCCTGCCCCCAAAACCCCGAGCTATCAAGGCCCCCAGCCCAGCGGTCCGAGCTCGCGCTGAGGTTGGAGGACTATGACGTCACAATGAAGGCTTCCGCCCCATGACCGGGACCCCTGACTATGATTGGATAATTCGGATGAAGGCGGTGATGGGGAAGAAGGGCGGGAACAAATCCCAGAGACAAAGAAAGAAGGCCTTTGGGTGGGGCAGCCGGAGGGGCCCCTAGCCCGAGGTCCCTATATAAAGTCTCGATGCCGGGGCCGCGTTTCCAGGTAGCTGAGCGGGAGGGGACCCGGGCCTCAGCCCGAGCCCCCGACCTCCACGCCCCTCCGCCCAACGCCACGGTGGGGGCGGGGCCTCGGGGCGGGGCTATGAGGAACAAGTAGGCGGAGCGGGGCGGGGCAGCTAAGAGAGGTCCCCGGATGGGGCCATGGAGAAGCCCGAGGCTCTGGGGGCTGCCGGCGGCCGCAGTGGGGAATCCCCGGGAGAGGCGACCATGGGTGTGTCCGGAGGAATCACGGTCGAGGCAGACGCCGGGCCGCCCTCCAGCGTAGTCCCGTTTCACGGTTCTGGGCCCTCCCTGCACCCCGGGGGAATCGTAACTCGCAGTCCTGAATCTAGCCGGCCCTCCGGGGGCGTAGCAGTCTTCGGTTCCGGACCCAACCAGCACCCTGGGGAGGTTGCGAACCTCGGCACTGGGTCCGGCCCGTACCCAAGCGGATTACATGGCCCCTTCCCTGAAACTAGAGTATCCGGGACCTACAGGCTCGGGTCCGAGGGGTCTGGGGCGTACAACTCCGGACGCAGTCCGCGCTCCAAGTCAACTTGCTTGCACTCCCACAAACCTTGTGAGGACCGGCCCCGGAGCATCCTAAAAAGCAACGGCTCCGTCTTGATGCAGAAATCCCCCATTGCGGAGAAGTAAAGAGTTCAGCTCGGCTGCCACCCGGCTCGGAGCCCGGAGGGAGGGGTTTCGGACACTGGAGGGGGCGGGGCTAGGAGGAAGGGGCGGGGTCCTGAGAACTAGAAGAGAGAGTAGCTGAGGGCTTGGGGGGGGGGGGGGGGTGGAATCTGAGCTTCCAGGCCTCCGGGAGAGCAGGTACAGGGTAAACGCTGGCTACACCGTGTGTGATTATCGTTAGGCGTGACCCCCGCCCTCACTGCTACGCCTCTGAGACTACGAGCGGTACAAGAAGTTTCTGAATGAAAGAAAGTGGGAGGGCTGTGAGGAGGAGGTCGCTGGAAGTTTTCCTACACCTTTCTGTGTCCTCCTACGCCAGGAACAAGTCTCAGCGGTGGGACGAAATGAATATCCTAGTCACCTACCACCCTGCTGACAAGGACTATGGGTTTATGAAGGTGAATGAACCCAGCACTCCCTACCACAGGTGCTGAGCCCTCAGCCCCAACCTTTTAGCCCAGACCCTTCCCTATTCAAAGGCAGTGGGGGAGGCAGAGAGGCCCCAGGGATTGGATACTTCCAGATGCTTGCCCCTCACCATTGCTTACTCCCTCGTCTGCAGGCTGCAGGAGAGTGATAAGGACCTGCCTGGGGCATCCTCTCCCTCAGTGACTCCGGAGGTGCTGGCCAAGAGGTGAGAGTCCTGCCAGAGGTCAGTAGGGATGTGGGGCCTCTTTCTCCCTCCACCCCTGAGCTCTGAGGTCTGAGCCAGCTCTGCTTTTTGGCCACCAAAATGGGAGGCACTACAATTCCCATCTGGACTGACCAAGGCCAAGGTGGGGGAATTAGCCAGCTACATCTACCACCTGCCCCTCCTCATTCTCTCTGTTTGGTGCCCGCAACCAGTCTCCCTCCTCTTCAGGTTGGCAAAAATGGACAATCTCTATCCCAAGGTCCTCCAGTATGGTGATACCAGAAGTTTGGGAGCTCCAGACCACTTTTCCAAGACACGTGAGATGAGGGGTGGGGATTGAGCGGAAAGGGGAGGCAGAGTGAACCGTCAGCGAGAGCCTGGCCGGAAAGCCAAGCTGTTTACAATGGCCCACAGACTCCAGTGACTTCATAAACCGCCGAAAGACACGTTACGGTGAAGGAAAGGTCTTCGAGACTCAGAAAAGTTTTTCCTTCAATGATAATAAGCACGACAACAAAGCAGGCCGTGCCAATACGGGCAGTGGCGGTCGGGGCGTGATGCTGGACCCAGAGCCCAGGCCTGTGGAGAGAGGCTGGACAGGAGGACTGGCCAGAGGAGTCAACGATGAGATTGGCCTGGTCACCGGGAACCACATCCGAGAAGCCAAGGGTTAGCTGTGGTGGAGCCCCAGGGATTTGTGGGAATTGTAGTCCAGAGTCTTTGCCATACCCTATCTTTCTTAGGGGCCATTGGCCCAGGGCCTTGCTACCTGGGAGGGAGGTAATGGCAGGTGACCCCCAGGGAAGACGGAAGGCGGGTGGGGTGGGGGCCTCATCAGAATAGTCCTCAGGAAGCCCAAGAGAACCATGGGGGATGGAGAGGTCACTGGGATTTTCTAATACGGGAAGAGGCCAGAGAAGTGAGATGAAAACCCAGGGCTGGAACTTCTCCCCTGTGGAGGGGGCCATAATGGACACCTGGGGGTCCTGGATACCCTAGGTGGCCATAAGACCCAGATGGACTTGGATGGTTCGGCAGATCCCCCTGCCTTCAGAAATCAGTGCCGAGGGGCGCCTGGGTGGCGCAGTCGGTTAAGCGTCCGACTTCGACTCCGGTCACGATCTCGCGGTCCGTGGGTTCGAGCCCCGCGTCGGGCTCTGGGCTGATGGCTCAGAGCCTGGAGCCTGTTTCCGATTCTGTGTCTCCCTCTCTCTCTGCCCCTCCCTCGTTCATGCTCTGTCTCTCTCTGTCCCAAAAATAAAAATAAACGTTGAAAAAAAAAAAAGAAATCAGTGCCGAGCTTCAGCCACCATCAGGTCAGGCCAGGAAAGTGGTCTGCAACAACGAAAGGAGTATTACATCAAAGGAAGATACCTGAGGAGCTCCCCCACCCCGAGCTGGAGGAGGACACAGAAGATGAGCATGAGGAGCAGGACAGTGAGAGCTGGGCCGCGTCAGCCTGGGGCGGGGGGGTGCTGACAACCCCAGACTGATGGGTGCCCCAGCCTTGACCCTGTGGTGTTTCCAGGCTCTGCAAACTTGAGCTGGGTGATTGAGAATCCCGTAAGCACTGAGGTCCGTCTGCTGGGCCACCCAGGAAGCCCCATTCAGGATCACAAGGCCACCAAGGACCGCCTGAAAGTGACAGTGACAAAATCGCAACCTGGTGAGGGCACCAGGCCCCAATAGCTGGCTCTTGACAAGCTCCCATCCCCCCACCCCCCCTTCTTTGCATACCAGTATACCTTCAACAGATGCTAAGAGCGGCCTCGGGCATCCTGGTGTGCAGGGCCCACGTTGTACAGAGAGGAACGAGGGAGGCTCAGAAGGGGTTGGGACCCCCTCCAGCTTGGCACTAGCTGTTGGTCCCGCGCCTCCCCCTGATTCCCCTTTGCCCCCACCCCCCTCCAGGTACCGCCCTGTCCTCCAAAGACAACGGGTTCAGATCAGAGTCAGGCTGGTGTCTGTCAGTGCCTGGTATCCAAGGGGCTCACCTGGCAAAGGCCAGAAAGCTTGGAGAGGCAGCCTGGCAGCCACCGGAAGTCCCCACACCAAAACCAAAGCAGACGTGAGCCTGGGCGGGTGGGGGGCAAGGGGGCCGCCTGAGCCAGCCCCGGAGAGAGGGCCTGAATGGGTGGGTTCCAGGGAGTTTCAGGGTCACGTGGGCCAGATCTCCTGCCTCCTGCAAGGAAGCCAGTAACCCAGTCATTTCTCCCCAGATGAAACCCTGCGTCTTCAATGGACACAAGAGGGCGAAGCCAAACAATGGAAAATGTAGCCAGCTGGGGATGGGGTGGGGCCCAGCCTCCCCCTGCCCACTGTCCTCAAGGTGGACAATAAAGAAAAGTGCGGGGAGTCTGGGTGCTCCGAGTCGTTGGCCCTGCATGGGCCTGCTCAGCCACAGAGGAGAGGGGCGGAGGGAAGGACGTCTGCATACAGGAAACCACAGCAGGCAGAGGAGCGGAGAAGAAAGCTTGGAACAGCCTGGGGCACTGGACTCTGGAGGCCCAGAAGGCCCCCCCACTGCAGCAGGGGGACGGTGGTTGGTGGGACCCCAAAACCACGAATGTACCAATGTCCTCTTTAATTCCTACGACATCTCTGGGCGGGGCGGTGGGGGGGGGGGGGGGAGGTTGTCGTGCCCATCTTCCAGATGAGGAAACTGAGGAATCAGAGAGCTTGCCCAGGGTCACACAGTCTCTGAGTGACAGAATCAGGACTGGAGCCTGTATCTGCCAGTCACCCCCAGCCCCCAGCACGGCTAAAGGAGAAAAAATCGGGGAAGGGGACTCTGGTAAGAAGGGGACTGCAGATAGTCTGTGTGGGTGGGGCTGTGGCTTTTCCTCCTGGCCCCGCCTCTGCCCCTCCCAGTACTGCCTGCAAGTGTGAGGTGAGAGCTCCTCCTTGCACACCCCTAACCCTTAGGGAAGGGATTGAGCCCCCTCCCCCACCCCCAGGCTCTCCCCAGGAGAGGACCTCCCCCCCACTCCTCCTCACCAACCCCTCCTGGGGCAGGGAGCGCTTCCCCCTGCAGCCCCTGCCCGTCTGATCCCCCCCGTGCAGCGGAGCAAGATGACGGTCAAGCTGGATTTCGAGGAGTGTCTCAAAGACTCACCCCGCTTCCGGTAAGTGTGCGCAGGTCTGGGTGGCAGAGGGGGTGAGGTCCGACCCCCATCCCCAATGGACACGCGCACACACACACACACACACACACACACACACAGGCCCTTCCCCAGGCCAGATGTCCTCCCCGGGAATGACTCTCAGGGGGACAAGATGGAGCTTCTAGGCCACTCGGAGGACTTAGTAGCACCTCTACTGTGAACCCCCCAGACTCTGATGCTCTCTGCCCCCTTCACATGCAGAGGGGGCCTCTCTAGCCCCTCTTACCCCCAGAGCGGACACTACCTCCTCGGCTCCTGGTACCCCCGCCCCTCCCCCAGCACCTGCTGGGGCGGTTAGCAACTTCCTGCCCTCGCCACATCCACCCTCCTTCTGGCCTTCCTGCTCTGGCCTGGGCCCTACTAGCTCTCAGACTGCGCGGAGTGAGGGAGGCGGCCAGGGCTTGCGGACAGGTCCCCGACCCCATCAGCCTTTCCTGTCTACGCCCTTACCCCCTCACCCCAGCCCCAGCCCTTTCGGGGGCGCACAGACCAGACGGACCCAAGCTCTGTTCCCGTGACCCCTCTTTTCCCAGAGCCTCTATCGAGCTGGTGGAAGCCGAGGTGTCAGAACTGGAGACCCGGCTGGAAAAGGTGACATGGGCAGGGGACCCAGGATGGGGTAAAGATGAGAGGGGCGAGGCCAGGGAGAAAATTGGAGACCACGAAGGAGTTCCAGGGGTTTTTGAATGCTAACCGTGCGGGGTAAATACTTTGGGGGCCATAGAGAAGCAGATGGAAGTTCTGCACCCTCAAAGAGCTCGAGGTCCTGGAAGACAAGACTCACTTGTGGGCTTTACCGGGTCAGCTGTGAGCCCGGGCCTCAGGACCGCAAGACCGCTCTGCCCCCAGGGAGCCCACAGCAGCTTTTGGGAGACAAAGCAGTGGGACACTTAAACACGGGACAGCAGGGCCCTCCGTGGCTACTCTTGATAAGATGGGCACACGCACGTGTGAACACTCCCCGCCCCCTTAGCCCCTGAGCGGGTTTGGTTTTTCTCTATAGCATTTACCCCAGTCTCACGTGTTACATACGTATTGGTGCGTGAGCTTTCTACCGCCTGTGTAACAAGTTATGCCGAATTTAGTGACTCAAAACAACACACATTTGTTGGCATGGTTTCTGTAGGTCAGGAGTTGGGCGCGGCTCAGGGTCCCACGGGCTGCAGTCCATCTGAGGCTCAGGGTTTCCTTCCAAGCTCGCGTGGTTGTTGGCCGACTTCAGCTCCTTGCTGCTGCGGGACTGAGACCTTCACCTCCTCGAAGCTGCCCGGTGCCCTGTCATGTGGCCCTGCCCCTAGACAGCTTGCTTCCTCAAGGCCAGCTGGAGGAGCTTTCTAACTTTTTTTTTCATTTTATTTATTTGACAGAGAGAGAGAGAGCACAAGTGGGAGAGAGGGGCAGAGGGAGAGAGAGACAAACTCAAGCAGGCTCCACACTCAGTCCAGAGCCCGTGGAGGGGCTTGATCCCATGACACTGGGATCATGACCTGAGCTGAAATCAAGAGTCAGAAGCTTAACCGACCGAGCCACCCAGGCGCCCCCAATGACAAATTAACATATATTTTTTAATTAAACTGTTGTCCTTTGAGTTAATTGCAGACTCACAAGAAGTCACAAAGACAGTAGAGGTCCCATGGACCCATCGCCCAGCTTCCCCCAATGGTGGCATTTGGAGTAATGCTAGTACTTTACCAAAAGCAGGAAATTGACGTCGTCATGGTACAATGACTGTCTGTGGACCTTACCTGGATTTTACCTGTTTTGCATATACAGTTGACTTTTGAACAACATGAACATTAGGGGCACTGACCCCCCCCCCCCAGCACAGTCGAAAATTTACATATAATTCTTAAATCCCCAAAAACTTTACTGATAGCCTGCCACTGACCAGAAGCCTTACCGATAACGTAAACGGTTAATTCACACGTATTTTATGTGATATGTGTATCGTATGCTGTCTATACAATAAAGGGAGCTAGAAGAAAAAAAGTGTTATTAAGAAAATCATAAGGGGGCTCCTGGGTGGCTCAGTCGGTTAAGCGTCTGACTTGGGCTCAGGTCATGATCTCACAGTTCATGAGTTCGATCCCCACGTCGGGCCCTGTGCTGACAGCTCAGAGCCTGGAGCCTGCTTCAGATTCTGTGTCTCCCTCCTTCTCTCTCTCTCTCTCTCTCTCTCTCTCTCTCTCTGCCCCTCCTCCACTCACACTCTGTCTCTCTCTTTCTCTCAAAAATAAATAAACATTAAAAAAAAATACTCATAAGGAAGAGGGACACCTGGCTGGCTCAGTCATTGGAGTACGTGACTCTTAATCTCAGGGTCATGAGTTCAAGCTCCACGTTGGGTGTAGAGTTAAATACATACATACATACATACATAATTAAATTTTTAAAAAATCAGGGGTGCCTGGATGGCTCAGTTAGATAAGTGTCCAACCCTGAATTTGGCTCAGGTCATGATCCCAGGGTCATGGGATCGAGCCCCCATGCCGGGCTCAGACCTAAGTGTGGAGCCTGCTTGAGATTCTCTCTCTCCGTCTCCGCCCCTCCCTCCGTCACTCACACACCCGGACACGCACGCACTCTCTGTGTCTAAAAGAAAGAAAAAAAACACAAGCAAGAGAAGATAACATTTACTGTACTGTATTTATCACAAAAAGTCCACTTCTCCAAGGACCAGCGTGGTTCAAACCCCTGCTGTGCGAGGGTCGACTGTCCTTTTTTTTTTCAAAACAAAACAAAACAAAACAAAGTCTGTGTGTACCATTCAACGGCGCTCTGTCACATGCCAGCATCTCGTTCAAGCCCTTAAACTCACGGCAAGGAGCTCTTGAGATACCCTCCCCTGCCTGCTCTGATCCGCTCATCCGTTCTCCTTCTCCGGACTTCTGTCATTGCTACACTGTTACTTAAGTGAAGCCATACGCTGTGTGACCTCTCAAGATTAGCCTTTTTTGTCCTTGTTCTCTCTCGGAATAATGCCCCTGAAGTTCGTTCGGTTTGCTACACATTATACAAGTAGTTCACGTGCGGATAGTTCCTTCCCTTGCGCGGCTCAGTGCTACTCCATTGCATGGACCCCCGAAGAGGCTGAGTTGTGGTTAGTTCCCTGATTGTGACTGACCCTGTCAGTCACCTTCAGGTGAAGCCATACCTCCCTGCAGCCTTCGTGAGCCCTAGGAAGTGTTTTTCAGTTTTCAAAAATCCACTGAGAACCCACGTGGCCCAAGTTCTCTTGAGCCCCCTCTGCCCAGGATTTTTCCACAGAGGTTCCCTGGTGGTCTCCTGTCCCCGAGGCCTGACCTGAGGAGCTCCACAGACACTTGTTCCATCCCTGTTGGGGTGACTCAGGCCAGAGCCAAGTCATGTCACCTCAGGATGTAATGCGGTGACTGGTGACCGAAGATAACAAGGGCCAGAGGTCAGGAGATCTCACTTTGGTTTCTGACTCAGCCACCTGGCCCTACCAGAGGGACCCTGCTCAGGCCTGTCAGCTGTCCCCTTGTTTCTTTTATTTATGTATTTAATTAATTGATTGATTTTAACATTTGTTTATTTTGGGGAGACAGAGCATGAGCGGGGGAGGGGCAGAGAGGAACAGAGACACAGAATCTGAAGCAGGCTCCGGGCTCTGAGCCACCAGCACAGAGCCCGATGCTCAAACTTGTGAACCACGAGATCATGACCTGAGCGGGAGTCAGAGGCTCAACTGACTGAGCCCCCAGGCGCCCCAACTGTCCCTTGTTTCTCAAGCCTCCTCAGTTGTCAGTCGAAGGCGCCAGACAAAATGGGCCCTGGGAACACCCCAACGTGCTATCCTTGTCCTGGTCTGTTCCTGTTCGTGAGGAAATTGCTCAGTGAGCCCAGAATGGGAAAACTCCTCACAGTAAAGACTGCTAGAATTTATTTATTTATTTAAAAAAAAAAATTTTTTTTTAATGATTACTTATTTTTGACAGACAGAGCATGAGCTGGGGAGGGGCAGAGAGAGAGGGAGACACAGAATCCGAAGCAGGCTCCAGGCTCCGAGCTGTCGGCACAGAGCCCGACGCGGGGCCCGAACCCACAAACCGCGAGATCACGGCCTGAGCTGAAGTCGGACGCTTAACCGACTGAGCCACCCAGGCGCCCTTAGACTGCTAGAATTTAAGGCCACCAGGCAGCACATCCATCCTGTGAGGCAGACAGTTGCGTGAGCAACTGGAGTTTCTGGGAAGCTCTGGATCCAGGCAGCCAGGGCAGGGCAGGGAGGGACACATGGAAGTGGACGCAGAAAGACGGGCTGGAGCCAGCTGACACTGGCTTCGGTGACAGGCCGGGAGGACTTTTCTTCCAGGCACAGAGCAGTGCGAGCAAAGCAGCAGAGATGAGAAAGCGCCAGCTGTGTGTTCGCAACTGGGAGTACTGGGCTGGGCCGCAGAGTTGCTTGGGCGAGGCTGGGAAGGAAGGGAGAGGGGGGGGGGGCTGCTGTGAGGGGGTCACACAACTCCCTGCTCCCCCCTGTTGCTTCTTAGCTCCTCAAGCTGGGTAACGGCCTCCTGGAAAGTGGCCGCCATTACCTTGCGGCCGGCCGCACCTTCATTGCTGGCATTTGTGACCTGGCCCGTCTGGGTCCTCCCGAGCCCATGCTGGCGGTATGTAGGGCTCCCCCCCACCCCCACCCCGAGCAGGCTGGGTGGGGGGCCTGGAATGCAGAGATCCTCTGGGATGGGAGGGGAGGGTCGGCCTGGGGTCTGCAGGGCCCAGGCCAGAGCGGAGCTGGGTCCGGAGACGGCGGCCCAGCTGCCCCACGCCAGCTCTCTCTCTGACTGTCCGTGCCCAGGAGTGTCTGGACAAATTCACCGAGAGCCTCAGCCACAAGCTGGACAGCCATGCGGTGAGCGGAAGCGGGTGGGGCTGGGGCTGGGCTGGGGGAGCCCTGGGCTGTCTGCGGCCTGACCCTCACCTGCCAGTGTCTGCTCCCCTCCCCGCAGGAGCTGTTGGACGCTACCCAGCACACCCTGCAGCAGCAAATCCAAACCCTGGTCAAGGAGTGAGTGTGGGGGGGGGGGGACCCGGTCCTCCGTCCCTCGTCCCGTTACCACGGGGGCCTCCTTCGAGGCAGGAGCCGTGCGGTTGGGGGTTTCGGGTGGCCTGACAGCCGTCCCCCATCCCGACACCTCCTCGGAGGCCCGTCCGGAAGGCCGCGAGCGGGCCTCCACCGGGAACCACTCCGCCGGGGACCATTCTGCTGGGCCGGGGTTGGGGGGGTACAGGAGGGGTACCTGTGGTTGTGTGTTGTCCTTCCATCCCGCAGGGGTCTCCGGGCTTTCCGAGAGGCTCGCCGGGATTTCTGGAAGGGGGCTGAGAGCCTGGAGGGTGCCCTCATCCACAATGCCGAGGTCCCCCGGCGCCGGGCCCAGGAGGCCGAAGAGGCCGGAGCCGCTTTGAAGACTGCGCGGGCCGGGTACCGGGGACGAGCACTGGACTACGCACTGCAGGTGACCGCCCGGCCTGTCCCCCAGGACCCCTCGGGGCCGGAGAGGCCCCGGTGGGCGGTGGGCGGTGGGCGGGGGCGCTATGTTTTCGAGACTCACCCACCTGACGTCTTTCGGGGGCCCTCAGATCAACGTGATCGAGGACAAGAGGAAATTTGACATCATGGAGTTTGTGAGTTGGGGGGGGCGGCAAGTGCCACGTGATGAGGGGCCTGCTGGGCGGAGGGAAGAGGGAAAGACAGGAGGGTCCCTCGTCACCTCTGCCCCCTGCCCACCCTGTCACCCAGGTGCTGCGTCTGGTGGAGGCCCAGGCTACCCATTTCCAGCAGGGCCACGAGGAGCTGGGCAGGCTGGCCCAGTATCGCAGGGACCTGGGTGCCCAGGTGGGGCTCCGGAGAGCGGGCGGTGGTAGAGGGAGGGGGGCGCTCCAAGATGCCTCTCCTGGCGCGGTTCAGGAGAGGGGGCTGGGGACATTTGAAACGCCCCTCCCGTGCCCAGTTGCACCAGCTGGTCCTGAATTCGGCGCGCGAGAGGAGGGACATGGAACAGAGGCACGTGCTGCTGAAGCAGAAGGTGAGGGTCTCCCCGCCCGCAGGAGGGTGCGCGGGGCCCTGCGCCCCGGCCTCTGCCTGTCAGCTGCCCGGGACCCTCCTGTGCCCCCCAGGAGCTGGGCGGGGAGGAGCCAGAACCCAGCCTAAAGGAGGGGCCTGGCGGCCTGGTCATGGAAGGACACCTCTTCAAACGGGCCAGCAACGCATTTAAGACGTGGAGCAGGTGAGGAGAAGACCCCCAGTCACCCACACCCGCTCAGGTAAATGTTTCTTGAGTGGTTTTGTGTGCTAAGCGCAGTGAGAAAACAGACAAAACCCGCCGCCTTCGGGGAATTTCTGGTCCATCAGCAAAGACACACGGTAAACACGACAGTGAGTTATGTTACGTTACAAGGTAAGAGTGGCATCGGAGAAAAATAATAAAGCAGGGCATGCAGAGAGCTGCGGGAGGTTGCCGTTTTAAATTAAAAAAAATTTTTTTTGATGTTTGTATTTGAGAGAGACGGAGCGTGAGTGGGGGAGGGGCAGAGAGAGAGGGAGACACAGAATCCCAAGCAGGCTCCAGGCTCCGAGCGGTCGGCACAGAGCCCGACGCGGGGCTCGAACTCACGGACCGCGAGATCATGCCCTGAGCCGAAGTCGGAAGCTTAACCGACTGAGCGCTCCAGGGGCCCCGGGGTTGCAGTTTTAAAGAGGATGGTCAGGAAAGGCTTCATGAGAAGGTGACTTCTGAGTGAAGACTTGAAAGATATCTGGGGGGAGAATGTTCTAGGCAGAAGGAGGAGCCAGTGCCAAGGCCCTTGAAAAGCCCAGGGCATTGGAGAGAGAGGGCACTTAGGTGCGGACGCGGGAGGGAGGAAGAAGCGATCGGAGGTGCAGTCGGAGCTCACAGAGACGTGAGCCACAATAGGGCCTTGTCGGCTTCCGGCTTCCGTAGGGACTTAGGAGCCGCGACAGGTGTGGGGGCAGGGGTGTCACCTGCTCTGACTCCGCTCCTTCCCTTTCCAGGGCCACTGCCAGCCCGTGCAGGATATTTGTGCAAAGTAGAAAATTGCGCCCCTTCCGTAAGAAACTTCCATCTGTCAAAAAGTTGTGGCAATAGACTTGGGGCGCCTGGCTGGCTCAGTCAGTAGAGCGCGCAACCCTTGGTCTCTGGGGTTGTGAGTTCCAGCCCCATGCCGGGTGTAGCGACTATTTAAAAATATACTGCAGAGGAGCCTGGGGGGGCTCAGTCGGTTAAGCATCCGGGTTCGGCTCAGGTCATGATCTCACGGTTCAGGAGTTCAAGCCCCACGTCAGGCTCTGTGCTGACGGCTCAGAGCCTGGAGCCTGCTTTGGATTCCGTGTCTCCCTCTCTCTCTGCCCCTCCCCTGCTCACTCTCTTTCTCTCTCTCAAAATAAAGAAGCTTAAAATATATAGAGAGAAATATATGTACTGTACACATTTTAAAAATTGGAGTCGTAGACCAGTTTTATCGGAAAAGCATTTTACTGCCATCTGCTGGAAAGTTATCTTCCCAAATGCATCCAACCTGGGTTGTTGGAGATGTGAACAGCACCGCCTTCCGGGTCCTGACCTGCACGGCTCCGCGGCCCTGTTCTGGAGCATCTGACTGGACGGGACGGTCAGCCCAACCCTCCCAGCAAGATCCTTACGGGGCAGAGGGCGCAGCCTCTGTGCTGTTTCTGTCTCGAGCTCATCCCAGGGCTGCCCGTGTCCACAACTCTCTTTCCACCTCCTTCAGACGCTGGTTCACTATTCAGAGCAACCAACTGGTTTATCAGAAGAAGTACAAGGTAGGGAGACGCGTCCTGGCTGCCCCGGGCCCAGGGACGCTCCGCCCTGGCTGCAGCCGGCCGGCTGGCCCTCACCACCCTCCCGTTCCAGGACCCTGTGACTGTGGTGGTAGACGACCTTCGTCTCTGCACCGTGAAGCTCTGCCCTGACTCGGAAAGGCGGTTTTGCTTTGAGGTGGTGTCCCCCAGCAAGTGAGTGCAGACGGGGGGGGGCGATGCCCTGATGCAGCTAAACCTTTACCGACAGGAAGGCAGGCCAATCGCAGGGGCGTCTTGGGGGCCCCTGTGTAGCACCAGGCATTGACGCTTTGGTGGCTGGATTGGGGGGCAGCGCGGGGGGGGGGGAGGGTGCCTTTAGGGGCAGGGGATGGGGTGACGGGGGATATTTAGAAAGATGGGACCAACTGGTGCCAAATTTCTATCCGGCTGGTATCTCGTTCTCTCTCTACGGCGGGAACCAGTTGAATGGCAGGTGAATGTCAGCCCGCCTGTCCCCCCACGTGGCTCCCCCGGCCTCAGAAGCCTCCCCGCCCCACTGTCCCCTCCCGCCCAGGTCCTGCTTCCTGCAGGCCGACTCGGAGCGCCTCCTGCAGCTGTGGATCAACGCCGTGCAGAGCAGCATAGCCACGGCCTTCATCCAGGCCCGCCTCGACGACGGCCCCTGGGGGCCAGGCCAGGTGCCTTAACAGGAGGGTGCGGGGGCCCGGCCGCCCAGGGAGACGAGGCACCCCTTCCCCGGGCCCCATGGCCACTCCGTCTCCCCCCGTCTCCCCCAGGGCTCAGGACCCCTGGCCGCGGGCTCCTCCGCCACGCTGGGCTGTGGCGGAACCGCGAGGGGACGGGAATCCGGCGGTGCTGGGCACGTGGCAGCCCAGGTGCAGAGCGTGGACGGCAACGCCCAGTGCTGTGACTGCCGAGAGCCAGCCCCCGAGTGGGCCAGCATCAACCTTGGTGTCACCCTCTGCATCCAGTGCTCCGGGATCCACAGGTCACCACCCGTGACCCGAGCGCCGGGGGCTGCTCTCCTTCTGGCTAAGGGCGGGGGGGGGTTGGGAGGGGGCGGGATTGAGCCCATCACACAGACCCTTCCCTCCCACCCTGTCCTGGCTTCCTTTCTTAGATCCCGGCCGGCCCTGGGCACAGGGTCCTGGTCTGGCCAGAGATGCTTAGTGGCTTGACCGTGGGGTCAGAGGTCTTGAGGGTAGGGGAGCCGATGGAGAGCAGAGAGCGAAGAGGTCACTAGGCCCCAGCAAGTCTAGGAGGCCCTCCGCCCGGGTCAGCCTGGCGGAAGGAGGGGAGCGGCAGGGCGAGAGGGGGGAAGCTGAAGGCCCTGAACGTGAAATGTAGGAGGGTGAAGCGGGACGGTGAGCAGAGCAAGGCCACGTGGCCCGCTGCCCTGCCCCCACCTGGCCAGCACCTCTGCTGCAGGGGGGCCCTGCCTCCAAGTCCTCCCGGGGAGCCGCGGCTGCTGCCACCCCACAAGGGGCCTGACCCCCGCTCTGGCCCTCCAGGAGCCTTGGAGTTCATTTCTCCAAAGTCCGGTCCCTGACCCTTGACTCGTGGGAACCAGAGCTGGTGAAGGTGACTGGCGGGGGGTGGGGGTGGGGTGGGGGGGGGGAGGTCTCCTGATGGGAAGGGGGCCTGCGGGGGGGGCTGAGTCCAGGGGCTGCAGAGCCCTGAGGACTCAGACACTCACCTCTCCCCTCCACCTGTCTCCGCCTCTGCCTGGGCCCACCCGAAGCTCATGTGCGAGCTGGGGAACGTAGTCATCAACAGGATCTATGAGGCCCGGGTGGAGGCCATGGCCGTGAAGAAACCTGGGCCCAGCTGCTCCCGGTGAGGTTGGGGTGTGTGTGGGGGGGCTGCCCGCTGTGGGGAAGGAGGGAAGACGGTCCCCTCCTTCCCCACCACACTCTCACAGGCAGGAGAAGGAGGCCTGGATTCATGCCAAATACGTGGAAAAGAAGTTCCTGACCAAGCTTCCGGAGATTCGAGGGCGGAGAGGGGGCCGGGGGCCCCCCAGGGGGCAGCCTCCCGTGCCCCCAAAGCCTTCCGTCCGGCCCCAGCCCGGGAGCTTCAGATCCAGGCCAGGTAGAGGGCTGCTAGGGCATCGACTGAGCCCGGCCGTGTGCCCCGTGAGGAGGGCAGAGTACGGAGGCCCGAGCCTTCCCCTCGCCAGTACTGGGGGGTGGGGGAGGGGGCAGACCACAGCAACACTGGTTTTACCAGGCAAGAGTTTGGGGGTTAAGGGAAGAATGGGAAGGAGTGTAGGGCTGGGAAAAGGCTGCTGAGGGTGAGTGACGCTTGAGTTGGAGAAGGTGGTTGGACAGGGAGAGGTGAGGGATGCTGTCTATCCCCCCCCCGCCCTAGGGTCCCCCCCCCACACATGCACCTCCCACCCCGCACCATCCCGCCTGCACCTCCTACCGAAGTCCCCAGCGTCCTGAAGTCCCTCCCAGAACTGAGAAACGACCTGTCCCATTAGAGCATCCGCGAACCGTGCTGAGGGTCTCTTCCCACCCCCTAACAGAGCCCCCCTCTGATGACCTGGGCGCCCTCCACCCTGGGGCCCTGCTGTTTCGAGCTGCTGGGCATCCTCCCTCCCTGCCCACCATGGCTGATGCCCTTGCCCACGGAGCTGACGTCAACTGGGTCAACGGGGATCAGGAGAATGCCACTCCGCTGATCCAGGCCACGGCTGCTGTGAGTCCTGCCCACTGCCCCGCCCCCACCATTAGGCTTCTTCTCTCCCATTCCCGCGGGGAGTCTGAGCCCTGCTCCTACCCCTCCTCCCACCCTGGAGAGAGTGATAATGACAACCCACAGACACTGGGTTGCGAAGGGTGTGTGATTTGGGGGCAGACAACCTGGGTTTGAATCCAAGCTCCCACCGCTTACAGTTGTGAACTTCTCTGTGCCTCAGTTTGCCCACCTGCGAAATAGGGATAGCATACCTCATGTGAGGCTGGACTGTGGCTTTAACGCATGACCTACTGTCAAAAGCTAGGGCAGAGCCTGACCCAGCCGAACCCTTACACTCCTGGCTCCCCTACCCCACCCTCTCAGCTGATCCCATCCGAAAGTATCTTTGGCCTGCTTCTGAAGATGCCACCTTCTCTCCCCGCTTGCAACTTCTCGCTGCAGAATTCTCTTCTGGCCTGTGAGTTTCTCCTCCAGAACGGGGCGAACGTGAACCAAACGGACAACCACGGCCGGGGGCCGCTTCACCATGCGACCATTCTCGGCCACACGGGGTAGGGGCCGCGGGGATGACGGCTGTGGGAAAGAAGGCTCGGGTGGGCCGAGTGGCCGGCTGACCCTCGCTGTCATTTCTAGGCTGGCCTGCCTGTTCCTGAAACGGGGGGCCGACCTGGGAGCCCTGGACTCAGAAGGCAAGGACCCGCTGACCATCGCCATGGAAACAGCCAACGCTGACATCGTCACCCTGTGAGGAGGCCTGCGGGGCGGGGCTAGAGCTTGCCCTGCCCCCTTGGGGCGGGGCTAACGCCCAGACGGCCTGGGCCAGCTCTGGGACTCGGCTGGAGAAGTGCCGTCCCCAGCGTAGATTGGGGCGTGGAGTAGGAAGGGGGCCGGGTAGGGTCCAGGGACGGTGAGTTCGTCCTGAGTGAGGGACGTCGATGTTGTTGAACGCCTTTAAGCACTGGACCCCGGGGGAGCAGATGAATTAAACCACCCAGCTTACAGGATGGGAAGTCCGAGTGGGGGGAGTGAAGCCAAAAGTCATTCATACGTTCATTGCTTCCCCTTCAGGCTACGACTAGCAAAGATGAGGGAGGCCGAAGCGGCTCAGGGCCAGGCAGGTAACGTACCCCCCGCCCCCGCCCCACACTGTAATTCTGGGCCTCTGGCCCCCGAAGCCCGGTCCCCGTCGCGCCCAGCTGCACTGATTAATGTCATACTTTTGCAACAAATCTGCGTGGGGCGCAGCTGGTGCGCCGGGTCCTCGGAACAAAACGGAGAACCCGCGAGGGCGCTGCGCGTCGGCGCTGCTGTCCCTCCCGCCACGCCTCCAGCGCGCCCGCGGGCCGCGGGTCCCCCCACCCCCACCCCGCGCTCGGCCGCGCCCGCCCAGCCCTCCCTCCCCCCACCCAGGAGACGAGACGTATCTGGACATCTTCCGCGACTTCTCCCTCATGGCGTCGGACGACCCGGAGAAGCTGAGCCGGCGTAGCCACGACCTCCACACTCTTTGATCCCAGGCCTTCGTGGGCCCGCAGCCCCCAGTCCCCTCTCCCCGGCCGCCGGCCCCTCGGTCAATAAAGCCGCCGTGCTTTGCGCTTCCCGTCGTGGTTCTTTGGCAGGGCGCCGCCTTCGGGCCGGGCCGGGGACTGGGCGCCGCGGCTGCCAGGGTGCGCGGGCGGTTGGGGTTTGCGAGCTCGAGTCACGCGAGGGGCGCCTTCCGGACAAACTAGGTGGTAGCTTCGGCCGCAGCCCTGGCGCCGGGCGGCCCCGAGGCGGGGCTCTCGGGCTCGCGCGACGTGGCCAGACGAGTCCGGCCGGGGAGAGGCCGCCCGCGTGGGCTGGGGGCCGGCCTTCCGTAGGGGAGGGTAGCTGGCGTCGGGCCGGGACGGAGAGGCTGGCTTCGGCCACCCCGGCCAGGAGGCATCCCCGGAATGCGGCGGCTCAGCACCCGCCCCCTCGGGAATTCCCTGCGGGAGCGAGCGGGGAGGGCACCGCCTCCAAGCCGGGGACCGCCGGGCCTGGGGGGCCCTCGGCGAGCTGCGGACGTGAGGCCCGGCACACCTGCGGGGCCTGCGGGGCGGACGCGGCCGCATCCGGAGCGACGCACCTGAGTCACCCTGCGGACCCCACCCCCGCCCGCGTCCGCCCGCGTCCGCCCGTGTCCGCTCGTCCAGCCCGTCCGCCCCGTCTCTCCGGTTCCAGACTCTCGGCTCCCACCTCCGCCCGGGCCGCGCGAGCCGGGCGGGGGCGGGGGGCGGGGCGCCAAGGGGGCGGGGCTGTCTCTTAAAGGGCTCCCAGCCGCTGCCCTTAGGCCACTTCCTGGGGGCGGAGAGGACTTCGGCGGCTGCGGCGACACCCGTGCAGGCGGCGGCGTCCGGGTCCCGAGAACCCCGGGCGGCTTCCCTCAGAGTGCTCCGGCGCGCCCGGCTCGCTCTGAGCGTGCGCCCTCGCTCCCCAGCGGATCCGGAGCCGCTCCGCCGCCAGCTGCGCTCAGCCCCGCCTCCGTCGCCAGAGACCCGCGCCGAAGCCAGGCCCTGCCGGGCCTCCGACTGGCCCCCGGCGCCGTGCGCGGACTCGCCCGCGGCGACAGCCATCGACCCGAGAACTCGGAGGCTGGGTCCTTCCGAGGGTCGGCCTGTGCTCGCCACCGTCACCTGCTGGCTGGACTCCGGAAACCCGCTGTCTGAAGACCGCAGAAGAGACTTGCTGACCCACCGCCCTGCATCGAATGCGTCTGGGCCGAAAGCTCCCTTCCCTCTCTGGCTTCTGTTCTTTTCGGCCGGCCGTGTCTGTGCCCGGAAACCATCCCCCACTACCAACGTAGCTGGGGTGAGCCCTAAATCTTCCTGCCTTGTGTTCCGACCTGTGCATCCAACCCCGAGAGAGTCTGAACGAACCTTAGGACCCAGTTCTGCCCACGCCCGCGGAGTTTGCGTTTTCTTCTCTGTCGGTGTCTCCTGTACTCCCCAAAATTTCGCCTCCTCCTGTGCCCTCTTCGCCCCCCTCTTTTGGGGGCCCTGTGACCCTGAATGTGGGGGGCACGCTCTATTCCACCACTTTGGAGACCCTGACTCGCTTCCCAGACTCCATGCTGGGGGCCATGTTTAGGGCGGGCACCCCCATCCCCCCCAACCTCAACCCCCAGGGAGGTGGCCACTACTTCATCGACAGAGATGGCAAGGCCTTCCGGCACATCCTCAATTTCCTGCGGCTGGGCCGCCTGGACCTGCCCCGTGGCTATGGGGAGACGGCCCTGCTCAGGGCAGAGGCGGACTTCTACCAGATCCAGCCCCTCCTGGACGCCCTGCGGGAACTGGAGGCCTCTCGGGGGACCCCCGTGCCCACAGCTGCCCTGCTCCATGCAGATGTAGACGCCAGCCCCCGCCTGGTGCACTTCTCCGCTCGCCGGGGCCCACACCACTATGAGCTGAGCTCTGTGCAGGTGGATACGTTCCGAGCCAACATCTTCTGCACCGACCCCGAGTGCCTGGGCGCCATGCGGGCCCGATTTGGTGTGGCCAGTGAGGACAGGGCAGAGGGAGGCCCTCACTTTCGTCTGGAGTGGGCCCCCTGTCCCGCAGAGCTCCCTGAGGTGGAGTATAGGAGACTGGGGCTACAGCCTCTGTGGACTGGGGGGCCGGGGGAGCTGCGGGAGGTGGTGGGCACGCCGGGCTTCCTGGAGGAGGTGCTGCGGGTGGCTCTGGAGCACGGCTTCCGCCTAGACTCCGTCTTCCCTGACCCCGAGGACCTGCTCAACTCCCGATCTCTGCGCTTTGTGAGGCACTGAAAACGCGGCCCTCCCGTCTGCCTGGGAGGGGGAGAGAACGGACAGCAAAGAGAATGAGGGACTCCCCCCACCACCACCACCACCTCCGAAGCCTCTTCTTAGCTCTGCCTCTGGAGCTGTGAGGGTCAGGGCTGCACCTTGACTGGAGCCCAGATGTGGGCAGGAGCTCCCGAACCTGAGCCGTGCAAAGGGTCTGGCTCGGTGCTAATCCTGGGAGGGGCGGGGAAGATCCCCTGGCTTGCTCTTGCGTGAGGCTGGGGGCCTGCAGTGTCTCCCCGTTGGAGCTCAGTATTTCAAGGGTCTAGAGAAATAGGGACAGCTCTCTGCCCAGGCTAGGCCTCGCAGAACCCTGGGGGGGACACCGAAGTGTGGGAGAAAGGAGGACTTTGAACTGCTCTGATGTGGTCTCCTGGACCGTGGCTTCTCCTGCGGCTGGATGGCCTGGCCAGGCCTGACAGAAGACAGACCAGAACATTCTGGAATATGGGAAGGGGGATCCTTTGCTCTGTCTCAAGTCACCTCCTGAAGGAGACAGAGAGGCCACACCCCACCCCACGGTGGCCTAAGGGAGCTAGGAGAATCCCCATTTACTATGGGGCTGGAGCCCCACACTCTAGAAAGCCAAGTTTTTAAAGGACCCTCCATTGATGGTGGAGCTGGCCTTTGGGAAGAGGGTGGCATCTTCTTGGGCCTTGGCCTTACTGCCTTCATGTGTGCACGCGTGTCAGCCAGAGCGTCTGAGCGACGTCTGGGCCTCTCACATCCAGGCTCCCGTCCGTGTGACAGTCTCTCCGTGGTCTCTGCCTGTGCAGGCCTGTTTGGGGTTGCCCAGCAACTGCTTTGGCGCTGGGTATGTCTGCCGTATGGGTGTGAGTAGATTGAGAATTAGTAGTTGAATCACGAGGGTGTGTGTGTGTGTGTGTGTGTGCACACATGTGTGTTCGCCTCCCCGCGTAGGCACGAGGGGCCTGTGGAAGCCTGGGTCGCCAGGGGCTTCCTGGTGAAAGGTAAGAGAAGTCACTGGGCCCCGCCGGCCCTTGGAGGCCTGTGTAGAACTCTTGGTTGCTAAGGCAACCGTGGGCAGGTTGCTAGGAGAGAGCTGGGAAGGCCCAAGGCGGCCCAGGGCAGAGGGGAGATGAACAGAGGAGGCCGGGAGGGTTGGAGGAGGATGTGGTTTCTGGGTCCCCGAGGGATGGGATCTTCACTCACGAGTTCTTCACGGTGGGAGGCGGGGGGGGGGGGGGGGGGCGGACTCACTCGCTGTTTATCGCGGGCCACGAACTTACAAGAAGAAAAATAAAATTGCTTTTTGGAACCTCAAACTTGTAAAGGCTGCTGCTGAGGGCCAGGGTGGGGGTGGGGGGCACTGCCCCCTTTGCAGCAGAAGCCCTGCGTTCTCTGCCCAGTCTTCTTCTGGCCCCCAGTTCCTTGGGCCCCTGCTTTGCCCTAGCCAGAGATGGAGCGGTGGTGCTGTTCCAGAATGCTCTAGAACCCCGAACACCGGCTGTTCCAGAACAGTCTAGAACCTCCGGGCAAAGGGTTGGATCCAGGATCGAAGCATTCCAGGCCTTCCCAGCCTACATGGGGCCAGCCTCCCTGTGCCACCCGCTAGCGGGCCTCATGTGGACGCTGGCACTAGGTGGGGTCTTCCTGGCAACCGCCCAGGCCTGTGTCCTCTGTCACCTCTCAGACCGTGACCTGTCGGGCCGCCTGGCTCGACTCTGCAACCAGGTGAAGGCTCGGTGGGAGACCTGTGAGGCCTCCTGGACCTTCCCGGCCTTTGCCTTAGGTAGGATCAGACATCCAGGGCCCGGCCCGGCAGCATGTGGCTCCCCAGCTGAGCCCCTCGGCCACCACCTGAGTCCCCAGCCCTGGGAAAGTCAGGAAAGAGTCACAGGTCCTTGCCTGTCTCCACAGATGAGGTGTCCACGAACAAAGTCATAGAGAAGACTCACAGAGTCCTGAGGGTCATGGGTGAGATCAAGGGCGAAGGCATGACCTAGGGGCTTGGATGGGCACCAGGGAGGGGGTTGGGAGGAGGGACCTGGGGAGGCAGGGAAGGGTGCAAGGCAGGTGGAGACGACGGGAAGGTGTAACCGGGGAGCTGCTGGGTGAAGCGTGGGAGGTGCGCCTGCCCTGGGGAGGCCCTGGGCAATACAGCTGCCCTCTGTCTCCCCAGAGATCAAAGGGTCTCCCTCCTCACTCTCTTTATATTGGCAATGGCTGCAAAAGGTCAAGTTTCCCGAGTACACCAGGGAAGGTACTGACGGGCAGGGACCTGGGGCACCCGGGCTGTCCGGTGAAGGGGTGTGTGGCTGAGTGTCTCCTCTCTCCCCACCCCTCCTTGTCTCTGGTTTCAGCATTCTGTGCTCCCGCCTGCCGTGAGTAGAAAAGGGAAGGGGTAGGTGAGGACGGGGGACCCGAGGAGAGCCTGGCGGAGGTCCCGGAGGGAGTGGGGTACTCTGGAAGGTGGGAGCCGGGACTCCCCCGCCCCAGCTCCGGCCCCGCTGTCTCCTGCAGGGGGCAGCACCGTCCTGTACAACTGTTCCACCTGCCAGAGCTTTGCCGTGCGCTGCTGGCCTCTAAAGCGCTGCCTCCCAGGTTCCGCTCCCCGCCCTCGCCTCACCCCTGCTCAGATCTCTGAGCTCTCGGGCTCCCCCCCACCCTGCCCCGCCACAAGGACAAGCGAGGTCCCCAGGATCACTCACTCCTTCCTGGGTTCCCTGCAGGAAGTCACGATCTTCGGGAAGCCAGGATTCTGCTCCTCTCCGTGTTCATAACTGTCCTGCTCCTGGGCGTCCTGAGCCTCGTGGTGGAGTGAGTGGGCAGATGGCGGGTGTGTGGCCTCGCCACCCTTGACCCCCCAGCACCTTCTACCACCGTCCCTGTGCCCTCTCCTCCCGGCTGCCTGCCCTGCCCCTCTCAGGCCCCCCATTCTCTGTGTCCCCTCAGGTCCAGACACTTCAAAGCAAAAAGTGACATGTGAAGACAGCCTCCCAGCCCCCACGTCCTTTGGAAGGGACCCGCCAGCCCCTCACTTCCAATCCCAAAGGCTCAGCCTTCCAGACCCTAAACCCAGCCGCCTCCGTGATCCCAGTGTCAGATGGCCTCCAGGGGCCCAGGCACCCACAGCTGGAAAGTTCCTCCCCTCCGGCCCTCAACTAATCAGCCAGAAGCAGTCACTGATTCCAGGAAAATGTCTACAGGAGGAAAGAACCCCCTCCACACACACACACACACACACACACACACACACACACCGCCGCCCCCACACCCCCTTCTGCCTGTTCTCGGAAAGCGGGGGCTGTTTGCCCCAGAAGCTGCTCTTGGCCCTCCTCTGACTGATTGGGAATCCGGGAACGAGGGTTCTGGAAAACTCCCTCCCTTTAGAGTGGCGACCACATCAGTCAGCCTGCTGGCATGCTATCCCTCCATTTAACATTGTGAAGCCTTGGCCTCCCACAGAGGCCTCCCTCCTGCCAAGATCAAGTAAACCTGCTTTTCAGTGGCCTCCGCCCGGCCTGGCCTCTGTCTACAACTGGGGAGGGCGGAGGGCGGACGGGAGACTCGGTGTAGCACAACGGTCCTCAACTGGGTGGGGGGTGGATTTCACACCCCAAGAGGCGTTCGGCAACATCTGGAGACATTTTTTATTGCTTCGATCGGGGGATGTGCTACTGACATTTAGGGGGTACACACGAGCAATGCCGCTGGCACCTTATGATGAATGTGGGCGTCCTCTGCGACACAGAGTTGATCTGCCCGACACCTCCGTCGTGTGTGGTTCAGAGACCCTGGCGTTTAGTCCGCTGGCTATCAGGAGCTTTGGGTTGGGTAGATGGACGAGGAAACGTAAAAAGAGAGGCCTGTCGCCAACCCCAAGTCTCCGTCAGAGGGGCTGGGCCTGGAAGGGATCCTGACACACACCTAGCCCGGTGGTTTTCAAACTGGGTACCTAGAGGCTCCAGGGCAAAGGTTCTCATCCGGCTGCACATCGAAGTCACCTGGGCCTTAGGTCCAGAGATTCTGAATTTAGTGGTGTGAGGTGGGGCCTCAGTGAATCTAACTTACAACCAGCCAGGGCTAGCACCGTTGTTTTTGGGGTGTCCATAAGGGTCCTGGGGATGGGGAGGGTGCCTACTCCTTCTAGGAAAGTACATTCGATATTATTGTACACAGTCTGGTCCAATCCCTTCATTTTATACCAAAAGGAGGGAAGGAAAGAAGGAGGGAGGAAGGAAGGAGGGAAGGAAGAAGAAAGGAAGGAAGGAAGGAAGCAAGACCCGAAGATCATATGCCAAGTTCTTACAACCTGCCCAAGATCATGCAACAAGTCACGTCCATTCATCTGACGGACGCTTAGCGAATACGCGTCGGGCGCCAGGCAGCGTCACTGCCCAGCCTGGGGTGAGAAGCCACAACTGCCGACCGCCCGGGCACCACGGCCCCCTCGGGTCTGCAGCAGCCCTTCCCTAGCCCTTCTTGCCTGTGGAATACAATAGGCCTGGCCCTTGACCCTGACTTTCAAGACTCTCCATCAGCAGCTCCCCACGTCTTACTTGGTCCTCGTGCCAGAGCTCACCCATCTTGGCCCTAAGTGGAATCTCCACCCGAACGCCCCACAGGCCTGTCAGAGTCACGAGTCCAAACCCACCTTCCTCCCCGACCCCGCCTCCTCCTCGTGATCTCCCTCTGGGCTAATGGCGGTGCCAGGACCAAGGGACATCCCCTTCCTCTCCCGCCGCATGCCTGCTTCTCATCAGTAAGCCGTCCACCTTCGTAATCCTTTTTGGAATCTGGCCCCCATGTGTCCCCGGAGCTTTATCTCAGCTCTGCCTGCCCCGCAGTCCCGCTGAATCACTTGCCCACTTTGTTTTCTCATGACTCCTTGCCTCTGCCCAGGCTTGTTCCTGTGCCCTTCTCCTTTGGCTCCGACATCACCTCTTCTGAGAAGCCTTCTCGGAGCTCCTGAGGCAGAGTAGAATGTCCCTTCTCCAGACATCTGTCATGGGGCGCCAACGTCAGGTGGGGGGGGGGTTCCTTAAAAATCTTCCCTCTCGACCATGTGCTACCCTCTAAAGCTGCTACCTGAGGTTTTGTCTCTGCTTCCCCAGAACCGGGCCCGCGGTGACAGCAGAAAGCATCTCTAGCCATCTTGATCCCTCCTCTTCTGAACCTTGGTGACACCTCCCCCCCCCCTCCCGCCGCACATGAGTTTTTCATGAACTTGTGACACAGGAGCCTGGCGGGGCTGGTGTTTTCTGTGCAGGGAAGGCCGACGGCCTGCCAGGGCAAGGCTGGCTCTTCTGAGCCCCTCACAAAATAAGAGGGGCCACGAGGGCCCTGGCAGTTTTAAACCACGGACCCTAAAGCCTTTGACATGCCTCCTCCATCAAGAGGTAGGGTCTCTGTAGCCTTCCCTTGAACGTGGGCTCTACGACGGCTACAGAGAGAGTCCACCCTGCGGCGGAGGCGGGGGGGGGGGGGGGGGTTTCAGTCAAAAGGCAATATCTTCTGCTACCACGGGAGCGATAATACAGCCCCCAGCTGTCAGGTCACCTGCACACTTTGCGTTTTTCCAACGATGGCCCCAGACCCAGTAGGGCAGAGAACTTGTCCCCACCTTGTCCTCTTGGAGTTCCAGACTCTCAGAGCCCAGGAGCGTGATCAAGTGGTTGGTTTAGGCCACTAGATATCACTACTCAGCAGTCGAGGACAGTGGGGACAGAAGAAAGGAGCCTGGGACTGGGCACCTAAGGGGCTCACGACACAACTGGCTGTGTCACCATCTAGCTATGTGCAGGAGAAACATCACTCGCCAGCTTCAGCCTTAGTCTTCCTACCAGTGCAGAGCCCGATGCGGGGCTTGAACTCATGAACTGTGAGCTCATGACCTGAGTAGAAACCAAGAGTCGGCTGCTTAACTCTTGAGCCACCTGGGTGCCCCTCTACCTGCAAAGTCAATGTTAATGGTGGCTAATGTACGGAGACGATGTGTCAGACGCAGCCAGTTAGCTAAAGCCGTGTAACAAATGATGCCAAAAGTTAATTGTCTAAGGCAATAAAAATCACCTCATAGTTTCTGCGGGTCAGAAATTCGGGAGAAGCTTCCCCGGGTGGTTCTGGCTCATGGTTTCCCATGAGGGTGCTTCAAGACGTCCATCAGGGTTGCGGAAGTCTAGGGTTTGACCGGGGCCGGAGGATCATCTCTCAAGACGTCTCACTCACGTGCCTGGCAGGTTGGCGTTGGCTTGTTGGCAAGAGGCCTCAGTCCTTTGACTCGCGGAGCCCCTCCACAGGACTGCTTGAGCGTCCTCATGACCTGGTGCCTCGGTTCCCCCAGAGCGAGGGGTCCAAGAGAGCGGGGCAGAATCCTCGCGGTCTCGTACGAGCTCACTCGGAAGTCACACACCATCCTTTCTGCGACATCCCTCTGATGACACAGAGGAGCCCTCGTCACTGTGGGAAGGCACCACATTCAACAGTGCTGGTGCCAGGAAGGAGTTTCATCGGCAGCCACTTGGCTACCGGCTGGCGACCACCCAGCTGTGTAGACACAGCTAATTCTCCAATGACACCGAAGGTACGTACTGCAAACAGATGCATCTAGAAGAGGAGGACACAGAGGCCCAGAAATGGGAAGTAACTTGCTCAGATTCACAGGGGGGTAAGTGATAGAGTCACAAGATGCCAACTCAGGTGGTCAGGCTCCCAAGGCGGGGTCTAAGCTACCATGACCCTGAAGACAGACCTTCAGCTCCTCTGTGGCCCGGAAGGAACAGGGTGGATTCAGGACCGCTTCCACTCCGGAAAGCCAACCGACAGACGCGTACAGGGTGGTGGGCTGGTGACTCCAAAAACTAGCAAGACAAATGCAGCCTGGGAAGGATGGGACCTGGGGATGGGGTGATGGAACGGGAGGGTTTCACCCAAGGGTCTAGGGAGAGCCAAACTTGGGGGCCCAAACAGTGAGGAAGCAGGGGCGGGTTGACCAGAGAATGCTTACGGTGAGGTCTGGGCACTCCTGTCCCCATCACTACCAGCAAAGGAGCTCTTGGCGTCAAAAAGTCTCCTTGGCCTCACCCTACCCAGGTGGCATTGTCTCACCCACTTGTTCAACAAAGGTTACTGAGCACTTATTGTACGAGCCAGGCACAGGACTGGGCAAGAGGGACGCGGCAATACCCGGGCGAGATAAAGTCCTTTTCTACCTGGAGCTTGGAATCTAGCAAGGGAGACAGACAAGTTACCGGCAAATTCTACAAGAATGAGTATGACGATGGGAAGGCGCAGGGATCTTGGGGTTTGGGGGAAGGGAGCAGATCAGGGAGGGACAGGCTTCCTGCCCTCAGCCAGAATGGGATAAGGGTGGGAGGACTTCCAAGCAGAGGGAAGAGCCACACAAAGGCTCTGAAGAGAGGTGATTTCCCTCGTTGAGAAGTTGGCGTGGGTGAGGCGGAAGGGGAGAGCCCAGTGACTTCAAAGATCAGGGCAGGAAAGCGGGAGCTGAGGGGGAACGAACGTGGTTCCCCGAAGGAGAGGGGAGTTTTCCGCGGAGGGATGGGCCCTACCCCCGACCCGAACCCAAGGCAGTAGACGGGGAGGACCCCAGCAGGCCTCTCCCTTCTGGTTCCCTGGCCTGTGGGGAAAGACTTGGCCAGTGGTGCCAACGTGCTCATCCTTCCCGGATACAGAGCCCACAGGGCAGGGCAGAGGTTGGGGAAAAGCAGACGAAGCGGGAGTGATGCCAGATCTGGGCCTCCAGGTTGAAGGGTGAGCAGGACTCCCCATCGTGGCTTAGAAGGGGCGCCCCTGAGGGTGGCCAGACAGTGCTTCCCCACACAGGTGGGGATGACAGAAGCTTAACTCCAAAAGTAAGAGATGAATAGGGACAAGGGGAGGAATAAAGAGGCCTCTCTGATTCCCTGGGTTTTGTCCAAGCCCCAGATGAAGGTGGGGCTGAGCCTCTGTGTCTGGTTTCCTGCTGGGGCAGAGGACCTGGGCCAGGAGTCCGGCCAATAATGCCCCCTCTCTTCACCGCCTCTCCATCCCGTCGCCAAGGCCGAAGCAGGGCCAGTCTCTGTCTCCAGAACCAATGGGAAGAGCCCCTTCCCTGAACTCCCTGCTCCTTCTCCCAGCCCCTTTTCCCAGCCCCTTCCTGCAGCAGGGTGGTTCTGTCACTCCTCCGTTCAAACCTTTCAGTGGTTATCAGGGCCCTTAGGCAAGGCCCAAGCTCCTGACCATGTTCTCCAAAGCGTTGCAGAAATCCAACCAGGGCCATGGTCATGGCTGCTTGTTCACTCGGGTCCCCAAAACCTGGCATGGTGCAAGCTTGCTGAGGGGTGAACTGATGCCCGGTCTGGCTTCCACCAACCTCTCTGGCTGCACCTGCCTTCATATACCCCCAAGCGCGCTTCACGCACACGTTCAACTCCCAGAGGACCCCTCCAGTGCACCCGGATCTGTGAAGACACCGGACTCAGAGAAAACTCAGGCGTTGCACGCTCTTCCTCGAAGAAGCTCATGGAGCCACGTGTTTCCCACCAAGAACTTGGGCGACATCAAGACGAATCTCAAAAACGCGCTGAGTCAAAGCAGCCAAGTGCAATTATAAACAGTATGTGACTCCGTGGATAAGAAGGTTGGGAGCAAGCAACAGTGATCTTTGCGCTATAGAAATCAGAATAGTAGTTGACTCTGGAAAGTGGAATTGGCAAAAAATGGGCACGACGCAAGTTTCTGGGATCGTTGAAACGTTCCGAGTCTTTTTGTACATTGGCTGACATGCATTGAGCCACGTGGTTACACCTGGGCATGTTACTGAATGTGAGTTATACCTCAATAAAGTACTGTCAGTATACAAAATAGAGTAACGTTCGCATGAATATAACAATAACGAAAGACCCTCAGTGTCTGGATTAAAGAGCACATCAGATGTAAGCAAAGAGAGAACAATGAGCTGGAAGATGGACCCAAGGAGATTATCTAGATGGCATCACAGTGACACAAAGATTGAAAGATAGAGAAGGGAGGCAGATTACATGGAGGACGGGTTGAAAAGGTCTAGCATACTTTTTTTTAAATTTATTTTGAGAGAGAGAGACAGACAGAGAGCGAGTGGAGGAGGGGCAGAGAGAGAGAGAGAGAGAGAGAGAGAGAGAGAGAGAGAGAATCCCAAGCAGACTCCATGCTGTCAGCACGGAGCCCAGCATGGGGCTTGAACTCACAAACTATGAGATCATGACCTGAACCGAAATCAAGAGTTGGCCGCTTAACTGAGAGTCACCCAGGCGCCTCTAAAAGGTCTAGCATACTTCTAGTCATAGTCCCCAAAGGAGCAAAGAATGGATGAAAAAGAATATTTGAGGAGATACTAGCTGAGAATTTCTCCAAACTGATGAAAGGTATGAATTCACAGATACAGGAAATACAAAATACTAAGAGAATAAATTAAAAAAGAATCTCTTCCTGGATACTTTGTAAAGAACTACAAAATACCAATGAATACCAATGATAGCTCTTTTTTCTTTTTTAGAAATGTTGACACTTTTTTAAAAAAAAGTTTATTTATTTATTGAGAGAGAGAGAGAGAGAGAGAGAGAGAGAGCACAAGCCGGGTAGGGGCAGAGAGAGGGAGAGAGAGAGAATCCCCAAGCAGGCTCTGCACAGTGTGGAGCCTGACGTGGGGCTCAAACTCACGAGCTGTGAGATCATGACCGGAGCCAAAACCAAGAGTCGGACGCTTAACTCCCTGAGACACCCAGGTGCGCCACCAATGGTATCTCAAAAGCAGGGAGAAAAAGGCAGATCACCCACAAAGGAATGACAATGTGACTGAGCAGGCGTCTTCCCCAACAATATGCACCTGTTATATGCCTACACTGTCCCAGGTGCTAAGAACGCTAGGGTGAACCAGACAGCCCCGGCCCCTACCACGCGGAGCCCACGGTCTATCAGGAACAACAGACGTGGAGGAAGCAATTATATCGTGATGAGCTGGCCTGGCTGGAGGGCACGAGAATTGGGAAAAACATCAAACGGGTAGACCTGTGAACTGGGAAAAATTTCTCATCGGTGCCGCAATACCCTGTGTGTTTACCGAGACGGGGTCGGTTTTTTCCTCCACGGGACTCTGGGGGCAGCTCACACATCCTTCCGAAGACTTGGTGACTTCCTCCCTGGACCCCTGGAGGAAAGGGAGAGGGATGGTCCTCTTCAGACCCTTCTTCAAAGTCCTAGACTTTCTCCTGTGGCCACAGTCGAGGTAGCAGTGCGCAGAGGCTACATGGGGGGAAGGAGGGTTATGGCAGAATGAGGCCACTTAAATGCCAGTGATGGGGAGGGGTGTCCCATGGGACGGGGCTTAGGAGCCCACTCCCAACTTCTCCCCACCCTGCACCCACACACAAGACCTTCCACATGCTCCCCAAAACGTCCCTTTCAGGGGCAGCACACTGGACCCAGGTTCAGAGCTGGGAAACGGACAATCCTCCAATTTTAGACTCTGTCTAGGCTGGGGGTTGACTTCCTGCACCATCAGCACCTCTCTGCCCTGGCTCCATTTGTTTTTTTTTTTTTTTAAACTTTTAATGTTTATTTATTTTTGAGAGAGAGAGAGAGAGAGAGAGAGAGAGAGAGAGAGAGAGAGAGGGCGCAACTGGGGGAGGGACAGAGAGAGAGGGAGACACAGAATCCGAAGCAGGCTCCAGGCTCTGAGCAGTCAGCACAGAACCTGACGCGGGACTCGAACCCGCAAACCGTGATCATGGCCTGAGCCAAAGTCGGATGCTTAACGGACTGAGCCCCCCCCACACACACCCCGCCGCCCCCCAGGCGCCCCTGCCCTGGCTCCATTTCAAAGCACTTGTGCACCTTGCCTTTCTCCACGTGGGGGCTAGGAAGCTCTCTCCCCTGATGGGACCCGGGGACTTTGTCCTGTTTAGCCTTATACTCCCAGCGCCCGGGCCCGTTATCTCCATCTGAGGCTGATTCCTTCGAGGGGTGGGACTCTGGCTGAGAGAGGTGATCTGGGGAGAGGGGAGCATGGGGGACAGGACACCGAGGACGAAGTCTGGGAGGGGCGAAAGGTTCTTTGAAAGAGGCTGGAAAGAGGGTGTGCAGCAGGGGAGAGGGAAAGGACGGAGAAGGGCTTCTCGGGGTCTGGCCTGGCCGAGGAGGGGCCCCCAGCCCGCGGTCGCGGGGCTCCAGGAGTCGGGCCCGGGGACCCGGGCATGGCGTGGGCTGGCCGGGACCCGCGCCAGGCCCCGCCCCTCGGTCCCAGGCCCCGCCCCACAGGCCCCGCCCCGCCGCCGCGGCCCCGCCCTCCCCGGGATTTAGCGCTGGCGGCCTGGGCGGCTCCGCAGCCGCCGTTTCCGCTTTCTCCAGGTGAGGGTCCGGGGGAGCCGGGACGCCCCGCGCAGGGGCTGGCGGAGCCGCCGTCACTTGGGGTGCGTCCGCGGGTGCCCTGTTCGCCTTCCCTCCTTCCCTCCTCCCCCTCTCCTTCCCCCCACCGCGGCCGCGTTTCCCCCGGTCCCCCTTCCCGTGCTTTCTCCCTCTCACCTGGCAGGTGGTCCCGGGTCTCTCAGTGTCGTGGCCTCTCCCCCCCCCCCCCGCCCCTCCTCGCGCCCAGTTCCTCGTTCAACCCTTCCTCCAGGTCTCCCTCGCGTGGGGGGACGGAGAGGTCCCGGCGTGTGTCAGGCAGAGCGCTGTGCAGGCAGCGGGCGCCCGGAGCACCGGGCCTTAGCGAGCAAAGATTGGTGGAGTTAGGTTGGTGACGCTCAAGGTGGCTTGAGTGACTCAGGGGTGCGGGCCGGGCGCTACCTGGAGCTGAGCTCAGGTGGGTGTGGAAGGGACTGTGCACCTGGCAGCACCTGCCTCTGTAGGCAGCGCCCGAGCTCAGCTGGCCTGCACTTGACCGCCAATCACAGACGCCCAGCGCGATTTCAAGCTTTGCCGCCTCCGGTGTAGGAAAGGCAGTGACCCTGGGCTTCTGTGGGCTGAGGGGGGGGGGGGGGATGCCTGCCCTGGCGTCCCCATGGGTTGTGGCTTTACGGGGACCTTCACGTCTGGGACACGTGGACGGCCGTATCTCCCAGGCGGTGAGCTGCCGGGTCACAAGTAGGCACAGGAGGGAGGGTATGTGGCAGTATGAGCTGCGTTTCATGGCAGCGTCCCGAAGTGTCTCAGATCCGCGAGGCCACCTACCTGGGTGGCTCAGACACCCTCTGCAGCATGTTGTAGATCTCTGTGCGTGTGGCAGTGTTTTGAGCGCGGGAGGCATTGTACCTGTGTGTGTGGTTAGCATATCTGGGCATGTCTGGTAGGTCCCTGGTCCCTGGGCGTCTGGTCTGGGTGCGCTAAGCATACACAGGCTGCGTGCCTTCACAGCTCAGGAGTGAGCAAAGGAACGTTCCTGGGGTCTCCAGGGTGCTCAGCTCTCAGGTGTGAGGAGGGCGGGTTTCTCACTGCTGAGGCGGGTAGGGTAGTGGATCTCAGGCATGGGGGGCGCTCTCCCTGGGGCTTGTGGGAGCGGCGGGATTCCTGGCTGCTCCGGGTGTGTCCCTCCCTCTGCCACCCACCCCCCCCAAGCGTTTCTGATGGGTGGAAGGTGGAGGCGGCTGGCGAGCGTGTTTCTGGGGTCTCGGTCTCAGGTGCCTTCCTTGGGCTATGTGTCTGGAGGTGACTGCATCATCCTGAGGGATTCCTTCTCCAGACATGCTCCCTGAGGCCAGCTCGCTGTGGCTGCTGCGCCTGCTCCGGGACATCCAGCTGGCCCAGTTCTACCGACCCATCCTCGAGGAACTTAATGTTACTCGGCCGGAGCATTTCGACTTTGTAAAGCCTGAAGACCTGGACGGCATCGGCATGGGCCGGCCCGGTAAGGGGCCCCTGCGCAGAGGTCCTGCTCTCTTGGTCCCCAGCCTCGTAGTTTCGAACCCCCTCTGCCCACCCCCCGACACACCAGCCCTCTTCTTTGCCTATAAATCCTTCTGCAACCTCCATCCCCACCCCCACCCCCACCCCCATGTACCACCAAGTCCTCTGATTCTGACCTTCCCCAGCCCAGCGCAGACTGGCCGAAGCCCTGAAGAGACACCGTTCCGGGCTTAAGTCTAAGAACTGGGTCTACAAGGTGTGCATTTCCCGGTGGGGGCCGTGGACTTAAAGGGCCAGCTTAGGCCCGGGAATGGGGTGGGTTGAGTGTCAGGGAGGAGGGCACCCACTTAATTTCCCACCCCTGCTTCAGATCCTTGGAGGCTTTGTACCTGAGCAGAAGGAGACCACCCCCCCTTCAGACAGCCCCCTGTTGTCCCTCCCTGAGCCCGAGGGGGGACTCAAGTGTCTGATCCCGGATGGTGCTGTGTGCAGAGGGGAGCTGCTGGGCTCTGGCTGCTTTGGAGTGGTGCACCGAGGGTTATGGACACTGCCCAGCGGTCAGAGTGTGAGTACCCAGGGAACCCAGTGCATTCTGGGTGCTGGGGCGGGCTGCCCGTCTCTTCCGAGTGCCCTCTGTGCTCTGGCCCCCACAGTAGCTGTTCCCTAAGCATCCTTCCCGCCCCCCCCCCCACTCCTCCCAGGTCCCAGTGGCTGTCAAGTCCCTCCGCGTGGGTCCTGAAGGCCCCGTGGGCACCGAGCTGGGGGACTTCCTTCGAGAGGTGTCCATCATGATGAACCTGGAGCACCCACACGTGCTGCGTCTGCACGGCCTCGTCCTGGGCCAGCCTCTGCAGATGGTGAGCAGACCCGGACAGCGGCTCCCAGGGCAGGTGGGCGGCAGGGTCCCCTGGGCCCGGACCTCTGCTCACGCGGTGCCGTGCTCCCGCAGGTGATGGAGCTGGCACCCCTGGGCTCCCTGCACGCGCGCCTGGCCGCCCCGGCCCCCACGCCCCCGCTGCCCGTGGCCCTGCTCTGCCTCTTCCTGCGGCAGCTGGCGGGGGCCATGGCGTACCTGGGGGCCCGGGGTCTGGTGCACCGAGACCTCGCCACGCGCAACCTGCTGCTGGCCTCCCCGCGCACGATCAAGGTGGCTGACTTCGGGCTGGTGCGGCCGCTGCGCGGCGCCCGGGGCCGCTACGTCATGGGTGGACCCCGCCCCATCCCCTATGCCTGGTGAGGGCGCGGAGCCGGGATCCCCGGGCACTAGAGGGCTCTAGAGGGCTGGGGCGGTGTGGACGGCTCCCTCCGGGGGAGGCTGGGACGAGGATTCTGGGAGGGCCCCCGGAAGTCCTCGAGAAGATCACCCAGCTCCTCCGGGGAGGGACCCGTGCGGCCCGTTCAGCTGCGTTTCCACAGGTGCGCCCCAGAGAGCCTGCGCCACGGGGCCTTCTCTTCTGCGTCTGACGTGTGGATGTTTGGGGTGACGCTGTGGGAGATGTTCTCCGGGGGCGAGGAGCCCTGGGCCGGCGTCCCGCCGTACCTCATCCTGCAGCGGCTGGAGAAGGACCGAGCCCGGCTGCCTCGGCCTCCCCTCTGCCCCAGGGCTCTCTACGCCCTCGCCTTGCGCTGCTGGGCCCCCCACCCTGCCGACCGGCCCAGCTTTCCCCACCTGGAGGGGATGCTCCAAGAGGTGGGAGCCCCCACCTCCCCAGATGCACCCAGTCTCTGGTTTCTCCCAGAGCTCCGCGCACAGGAGTGACAGATACTCCTGGGCTGGGGTCAGGGACCGGCTCTGGATAACCCGGATTCAGTGTCTACCTGCAGCGGGGCCCAGAGCCCTGGGGAGACAGCTTAGGGCTGCGGAGACGGATGCTGAGGGCTGGGGGACGGAGCACGGAACAGAGAGCAGTAGGTTTGACAGGCAGAGGGAAGAAAGGTCTGCATGCAACTGGGAAATACAGCTAAGGCGGCCCCAGCATCTCAGGTGCCCCGTGGAGGGCTATGCGAGGAATGATACGTAACCAGGGCCAGCCCTGGGAGACACCGTGCTAAGTGCTTCACATGCCTCCTTCTTGCACGTCGGTCCGCTTCATCCTCACAGCAACCCCGTAAGGCCATTATTATCTGGAGTTTACAGATGGGGGCAGTTAAGGCAGTGACAGTTTAAGTGGAGGAGTTGGGATTTGAAGCAGTCAACTGACCCAAGAGCGCCGTCCCCTGAATCGGTAAACCGCGTTGTTGAAGACTCTGTCTTTACCCTGAAGGCACCTGGGAGCCATGGAGGGATTTTGAGCAGGGGAGTTCCCAGTCACTTTACGTGTTCTCTCACTCTGGCTTGGAGCAAGGAGGGATGAGAGGAAGGAGACTGAACAAGGGAAGAGCAGGTGGCTGACAAGGGTCATGAAGCAGAAATGCAAGGATGTCTGCGGTCAGGGTCAAGGCAGCGGGGCTGGGAAGGAAAATATTTCCAGAGACACTGGGAGGCAGAGCGGTGCGTGGGAGGACCCTCCCTTGGTTCTCCTAGGCAGAGACAGCCCCCCCCCCCCATTTGTTGCTTCCCGACCCCTGGGGTACGTCCGGCTTGGTGTGGAACCCAGATCTGCCACCCCTACTGGGGGATAGGGACAGTGCCCCCTGGGCCCGGGACAGAGGACATACCTGGTATGGGTTTGATGGGTGGGTGCGTAAACGGGAGTCTCCTTCCTCTCCTGCTCACGTGATCTTGTCCTTCTGACTCAGGCCACGAGCCCTGCCACCCTTTCTTCCTGTCTCTGCAGGCGTGGCCTCCTGAGGCACAGTGTGTGAGGGAGGTCACAGAGCCAGGCGCCCTAAGGATGGAGACTGGTGACCCCATCACCGTCATCGAGGGCAGGTGACAGCCTCGGGCCTCCCACACGTCCCCAAGGAGGAGGACTCCCACCCGACCTGCCCGACCCTGGTCCCAATCTGCTGCCCGCCCCCCCCCCCCCCGCCCAGCTCCCTGAACCCTGACCCTCTGCCTCCTCCCTTCCCCGCTGGGCCCCGGGAGCGCCACTAAAGTCGCGGCTCCCGCTGGAGCCACCAAGCCCGTAGAGCCCTTTTGTGTCAGGGAGAAAAGAGCCTCCCTTCTTCCAGGCAGCTGCCGCTGCAGGCACACAGCTTGCGAGCTGAATGTGGGCCGGAGCCCAGCCCCCCTCCCCCTCCGTCCCCTCCGACGGTGCCTCTTCCCACAGCCCGGACTCCGCGACCTGGAAGGACCAGGATGGCCGCACATTCAAAGTGGGCAGCTTCCCAGCCTCGGGGGGCTCGCCAGCCACCCGTCCGGTCCACAGAGTGTCCCCTGCCCGGGGCGAGCTGCACCAGGGAAGCACGGATGGGTGAGTGGGGGACACGAGCCCAGCAATGCCTCTGGAAGGGAAGCTTGGGGAGGGGGTCGGGGGGGGGGGGGGCCGCCGGGGGGGAGGGTGGGCTTGCCCCCCCCCCGGGGGCTCCCCCCTGGGGGCCCGCCTGCCTGGGGGCCCCCCCCCCCCCCCCCGCCCAGAGTTTCTGGTGGGGGGGGGCACACTGATGTGCCAGGTGGGGAGAATGAACCGGATTGCTCTCCAACAGGGATAGAGGGAAGGCCAAGCTTCGGGATTTGCCTCCGGCACGGGGCCAGAGAAGGAACGTGCCCCTGCAGAGGGCGAGAGGTGGGTGTGGTGCCGGGGACCCGGCTTCTCGCAATTCTGCCCCCCTGCTCTGAGTCCTGACCTTGGTGTCGGCGATGCAGCGGCCCCCCATCTGCCCTCTCTAGCGCTGTGCGTCTCCCCCTGCAGCGCCCGCCCTCTCCGTTCTCCGGGGCCTCAGCTGCCTGGGCTGGGGTGTCTGTTCCGCACACCTGTCTTCCTGTCCCCCTAACCAAGGGCCCCCCACGAGCACGGCACAGACACAACGGGGAGAAGGCAGGGCCCAGCATCTGGGCCTCCTCTCAGGTTGATTATTTCTCAACTGTGCAGTCATTTCCAAGAGCCTGGAGTCTGTTCTGTCCCTGGGCCCCCGCCCCACAGGGGGTGGTTCCAGCCCCCCCGAACTTCGCCATGCCAGAGCCGTGACCCGGGGACCCCCTGGCCTGCCATCCTGCCCTCCCTTTGCCTCCAGTCCTTCTCAGCCCAGCCAGCCCCCCAGGGAGCGGCCTCCGTGGCCCAGAAGAGAAGCCCTCCCCAGCCACCCCCCGGGAAAACCTGGAGCCGGCAAAGCCACCGTTCCCTCCGGAGGCCTCTTGCCCGACCCCGAGTTGCAGAGGAGGATTATGGAGGTGAGAACTCCCTGAGGTGGCCTGGTGTCCCGAGGGGCTACAGGCGGGACCGTGGCCTAAGCCGGACTTCGTGCCCCGTAGGTGGAGCTGAGCGTTCACGGAGTCACCCACCAGGAGTGCCAGGCGGCGCTAAGGGCCACTGGGGGAGACGTGGTTTCCGCCATCCGGAATCTCAAGGTAAAGCCAGACCCTTCTCTCGGGTTCCCACCCCTCCCACCCCTGCCCTGTGGCAGCCACTGCCCTCCGTCCTGCCTCCGCAGGTGGACCAGCTCTTCCATCTGAGCAGCCGGTCCAGGGCCGACTGCCGACGCATCCTGGAGCATTACCAGTGGGACCTCTCGGCCGCCAGCCGCTACGTCCTGGCCCGGCCCTGAGGTCTGCTCCCTTGGGTGTGGATACTAGCCTGGGTCAAGGGCCTGGCCACGTGGGACCAAGCAGAACCCGGACAGGTCCCATCCGGGCAGAATTTCCCACCTGGGGAGATCGTTGGCAGGTACGGGAGGAGCCCGGGGTCGCGCACTGCTGAATGTCTCCTCCCGCCCTGCCCCTTGGCCTCTGAGGGCTCACGCTCCCTCGGCTGGTTCATAGAAGGATCTCCTCCGCTCTGCCTCCCACATTGCCAACCACGAGGAGAACTCGGAGGGACACAGCTGCCACACGTCGCACCCACAGGAAGCTTCCACTTGCTACAGAGAGCGATCCAATGGCCATCCTGGGCCTCGGGGACAGCCATCCCGAACTGCCGTCAGCTGCCACACGGGTCTCTGTGGGAGCGGTCATCTGGGACGACGGAAGCGATCCCGCTGACTTGGGCTACGTGGCCCAGACTGCCTTGGCTTGGTCCGGGGCCATAATGGACGATGAAGTCGCCCTCTTGAACTCAGAGACGCTGGGTCTTGGCAGCACGGATGATGAGACGGGCCAGCCCCCACCCAGCCCGGCTGTCCTACTTCCCATCGCGTCTTCCCATACCAACTCCCTTCTCCTCTCTCCCGTCACACACATCTTCCGAAATCCAAAAAGTTACAAAGTTTATATGAATATAACATACAAAGATACAGCCTCCTTCCTAAGGCAAGGGGCAGGATGGGGTGCTTAAGGCTCCGGAGGAAGCTGCACGAAGCACCGGCTGTGGGCAGGGCCTGGGGGAGGCGGGGATCCCCTCAGAGCGCCACGGTCTGAGGTTGAACCGATTGGCCAAGCTGATGCGGGGCGAGAGCGGTCGCGCCAGCCGTCTTTGGTGCTGCAGACCCTTGCCCACCCCAGCTCCTGCCAGAAAGACCGAGGGCCCTGGACTCCCAAGGCCGGATCTGGAGCACAGGCCCCGGAAGGGGGCCGGGGGAAGGGAGGGTAAAGCCGATATGCCTGTGTGCCAAGGGATCGGAGAGACAGCGGTGCGAGGGAGAAGGGTTCTCATACATACCCTTCCCCAGGGGCCAAGGCGAAGGAGGCCAGGGGATCGGGGCAGGGGTAGGGCGCCGCGGGCCCTAGGCTCTCGGGCATCCCCGTCTGTCCCCTGTGGCAAACGTCGCGGAAAGCGGCCGCCTCTGACAGGTGGCCATCCTGGATTCTGGTTGAGGTGATGGTCTCCTCGCCCTGAGGTGGCCTCTAACTGGCGACGGCAGAGGGCCCAGCGCCTCCTCGCTTCTCGAAGAACATGTAGTCCTGACGGGAGGGCACGGTCAACGGGGCTGGCGGGGCTGGCCTAGCTCAGCTCTCACAACCCGGGTCCGGAACCTGCACCCGCCCCCCGCCCCCATAGAGCGTGTCTCTAATCTAGCAGGAGGCCAAGATGCGCACAGAGCCTTGATGGAGAGCAGGGTGGTGGGAGGGGAGGCGGGGCAGCCAACTCACAATGAGGAACGTGGCTCCCAGCAGCACCGCCTTGACCCTCACGTCCAGATCCAGCGGGAACTGCAGGCCGAAGTCATCTGCATCGGTGAGGGCTTCTTGGAGCAGCCCCCCCCACTGCTTGCTGATCCGGCCCACGCTGCGTGATTCATCTGGAGTCTTCACCTGTCGGGAAGGCAGGAGCCAGCTGGGGGGGACGTGGCTGACCTCCCCTGCCGCCAGCCCCCCCCCCCCCCCCGTCGCCGCGTATGAGCGGCGCCGGCTCTGTCCTGAGCGAATCCTTCCGGCGGGTTTCCCGGTGGCATCCGGGGAAACCAAGTCACCCTCGGTCACGCTGCGTGTGTATAGTGCAGATCTGAGTTCAGACTCACATCTGTTGCTCCTGAAAGGCCATACGCGAAAACCGAACATAAGTAGCGGCAGGAACGGAAGCACCGAGTACTCATCTCCGTGTAGTTCTGCTTCCCAGGTTTGTTTTGGTCACCAAAGTACCTGCCGCCCGTAGCTGGTGAAGTCAGCGCCCTGAACAGAGTGGCCTGGTCCAAGAGGGCTAGGGGGCTGCGCTCGACCAGCCAGCCAGGCGCCTAGAAGGCTGTGCCTGCCCAAAGAAGTGCCTTTACCCCGCAAAGTAGCAAGGGCCCTGTCCAAGCTTCATCCAGAGGGGATCCAAGCCCGTCTGGTGGGGGAGGGGCAGCAGTAAGTGGCCTCTAAGGACCAGGATTTCCACTGGCCTCTCCCGGGCCCAAGAACAACAGGCCCTGGTGACGGAGGAGGTAATTCACTGTGATTTCCTGATCGTTTCCTATGCTTATTTTCAGGGGCTAGAACTGAAGTGATTGCCTTCTGTGCCCTCCCGGTCCCCTTCCCCCACTGACAGCTCTGGGGCACTTCCTGCAGACCAGTCTCCGGCTGGGCAGGGCCTCTCCCAGCCAGCCCTGCCATCCCCAGTGCAGCCCCAGAGAAGGGCTGCTCAGAACTACGTAAAAGGGAGCCTGGGTCTCCCAGGGCCCCACAGGCTGCACGTTCCCATGCAGAGGTCACCCAGTCATCTTTCTATCACAGAGCCTCCACCCAGCTCCCAAGGTGACTCGATTTGCAAAAGTAGGCTTAGGTAGGACACCTCATCGGAAGCCTTGGAAAGTCTACGGGCTTCTCCCTGTGATTTGTCCCTTATCTGCCCTGGTGATTATCCCTTAAAGAACCACAGTGTCGGGGAGGTGCCTCTGTCTTCTGGAAACGAAAGCGCTTCCCAGGCCTCACCCCTGGCACTGTCACCACTTGGGTTCTGATGACGAGGACGTAGATCACCCGTGGGGTGGGGGCAAGCCGCAGGATGCTGACAAGTTACACTGGTGCTGGCTCCAGGGCCCGGGCTCACACGCTCATGCATAGCAGCTAGCCCGCAGCAGACCCAGTGGTCATCCTGTGCCCCAAACCAAGCCTGGCCTTAGCTTGTTTCCCCCTCAACACGGGGCGGCAGGTGACAATCAGCATTGGTCCTTCAGAGGAAAGCCTCCCTGCCAAGCTTTCAGAAGGCCACCGGGCCACCCCCTTCTGAATGGAGAACACTGGAGATGTGCTAGGAGCCTCCGTGGATTTGGATCAGTGAGCTCAGGGTCTTGCCCTTAGTGTTGGCCATCGCGCCTCACAGAAGCTGCCATCTTGGTTTGTGAAGTTCCCAGGAATCTCCCCTTCTTCCTGGTACCTCAAAGTTGGTGTCTGTGCCACAGCCACAGGTCCAGCAGGGCCCCACCACGCGCAGGAGGGTCCGGCGATCGGCATCCTGGATGGACAACTTGGGGATGAAGGGATGCCAGGTCTGTAGCACGTGGCCAATGGTGGTGCCGGGAGGGGCCTGTACTTCCATCTGGAGCCAGGGGCAGGCAGGGTCACTGCCGAGCCAGGGCACCCTGGCCCGAGCTCTCAGCTTCCGGGTCTACCACCCGCCCCGCTCCCCCCTAGATCTCCCATCCCGCCTGCCACCCCCACCCGAGCTAAGCTTCATCCCAGGCCTCATCACGAGCGGACCACGTTCCATCCTTGGTCCTCCGCATTCCGGCCTGCCCCTCCCCCCACCCAACCCCGTCCCTGGCCCCAGCCCTCCCAGCCCACCTCCTGGAGGCCACATGGGCAGCAGCTGCAGCCACAGTGCAGGGGGCGGAGCAGACGCAGCACCTCTCGATCACTGGGGTCCACCACGCGGACACGCAGGGGCCGGCGGGCGCCACAGCACAGGCGCGCGCAGCAGTGGCTCTCTTCGGCCGCCTGCCCCAGGGGCTGTCCGGCCCCCGAGCGCAGTTCATACCGGTTACATGTCTCCCAGCCCAGGAGCGCTGCCAAGGGGGACACGCTGAGGCTCAGGCCCCGCCACCTGCCCAAGAGCCCCCTGTCTCTCCCCTCGTCACGAGGCCCAACCTACTCCTTCCACTCACTTTCCACTCGCTCGGCCTTCTGGTGAATCAAGATCTGATCAATCTGGAAAGGCAGGAAGGTCCGCGCCCGATGTCAGCTGGCTGGTCTGGACGCCAGGGTCCCCTCCTCGTCACTCTCCCCGCCCCCCCCCCCCCGCGCCCTCCCACTCACCTGCACCAGGAATTCGAGGCCGGAAGGCACCCCGGGCAGTGGCAAGAACGGGGCAGCAGGCCCTGGGGCCCCGGGGCCGGGCGAAGGGAAGAGAGAGAAGCCGGGCGCAGGGGCAGGCATGTGGGGGGGCAATGGTGCCTGCCCGGGCCCGGGGTGCAGCGCCGGCTCCGGGTACCCAGCCGTCACAGGGTAGGGAGGAGGGGGTGAAGGGGCGTGGCCCTTGGGGGGCAAGTAGCCTGTTGGTGGGGGGACAGGGGTAGATTAGACGGGGACCCGCGGCCACATCCCCTCTCCCCTCGGGCCGCGAGGCTGCAGGGCGATGAGATGGGAAGAGACTGAGGACGACGGGGCGGGGGAGCAGGGCGGCGGCTCCCCGGGAGGAAGGGAGGGGCCCCACACGGCCAGTCGGAGCACATTCCCGCAGGGTGTGCTCGACGCCCAGCTCCCGAGTCCGTGGGGGGATAACGGAGACCCTCAGCCTCGCGCTCACTTACCTGCCATGGGAAAGGGGCGATGGTTCGCCGGTGTCAGTGTCCGGGAGGCTTAGTTTTGGAGGTGGTGGCAAGTTCGGACACAGCCAGACAGACACAGAGACAGACACAAAGACGGACAGGCAAACGCGGAGAGGCGGCCGCGCGCGGCGCGGGCCCAGGGTCTCTTGGGCGGCGCCTCTGACTCAGGGAGAAACCGAAAGTGTCAGCGGGCAGGGCGGGTACCTGGGACCCTGAATTCCCTCGGGGGCCCCAGAACCGCCCCCTCCCTTTGTTCTCCCATTCTCCGCGGAGGCGGCTGCTGGCAGACGGCCGGAAGGATGGACCCGCGGTCCGAGCGACGGCCCGGCCTCGAGGGAGGCCTCCCGGCCCCCCTGCGCCCCAGTCCCCCCCGCTCACCTGAAGCCCCTAGAAGAGCTGGCGTGCCCAGCGCTCGGCGGCTCGCAGGAGCTCGGGGAGGCGGGCCCGGGCCCCGACCCCGCCCCTCGACCCGTCCAGGCCCCGCCCCTCCCGGCCCTGGCGGCGCGC
The DNA here is from genome assembly GCF_014898765.1 of Herpailurus yagouaroundi. Lineage (NCBI taxonomy): Eukaryota > Metazoa > Chordata > Mammalia > Carnivora > Felidae > Herpailurus > Herpailurus yagouaroundi. Next base: position 10,537,571 of record NW_024412439.1, on the reverse strand, counting down.
GTGCGCACAAAGGGAGCCGGCTCTCCTGCGGGGCCGCGAGCGGTGCGCCGGGGAGCTCGCTGGCGTGGCAGGCGTCCCCGTCCGCTCCGCCCCGCCGCTCGACACCAGAGGAGGCCCGCCTGGGGAGGGCCGCCGGCCCAGACCTAGCCCGGCGACCCCCTCCGGGTCTGCGGGCGCAGGGCGCTCGGTGTCCCCGGGTGGGAAGCCAGGGCGGCTGGCGCGGCGCTGGACCCCAGGCTCCTCCTCCCGAGGGCGGTTCGGGCCTCGCTGACGCAGCGGAACACCCTCCACACTCCTTCTTTGGCTTCTAGGACTGGCCCCCCCCCCCCCCGGCTCCCTTTCCACCTCCCCGGGGGGCTGCCTCCGCGGCTGCTCGCCGTGACGCTGCGGTCATCCACACAGACACCTTGCTACGACAGTACGTCTTCCAAGAGCCCCTGGCCACGTGGGTGACAGGCCGCCAAACGGTGGCAACAGTGAGCGTGCGCGCAGTGAGGTCCGGGGGTGACCAGAGGATGCGGCGCGGTTAGCAGGAAAGCCTCCCCCCCCCCGTCCCCACTGCCAGAGGAGTCGCTTCTTCTGGGTCCTGAGCAGAGAGGCCCGCAGGTGTAAGGAGGTGCTGAGCCTGGGGCCCTATAGGCAGAGCAACTAGAGAAGAGTTGAGAGAGGGAGGCCACCCGCCTACCTGCACGGAAGGCCTGGTGGCAGCTGGGACTTGGCCCCAGGGGCAGCGGGGGGCCCACCGAAAGATGTTAAGACCCAAAGAGAAGGTCGAATTTGGGTTTTAGAAAGACACATCTAAACCACAAGGTGGAGAACCACGAAGGCGCCCGGGGCTGGGTGGTGGACGGCGGCCGGAGGAGCGGGTGCTGTGCTAGGTGCACACAGGAGTGGTAGATCGGGGAGATGCTTACACAGCAAACCTAGAGCTTGTTTGAGGGGTGACATGTGCAGGTGAGGCGTTCCGGATGACCCCAGGTCCCTGTCTGGTGACCACGCAGGTGGAGGGGTCACCCACCAAGATGAACATACAGGGAGGGGCGGCGGCTGGGTGGCTCAGTCGGTTGAGCGTCTGTCTTTGGCTCAGGTCACCATCTCCCGGTTTGTGAGTTCAAGCCCCGAATTGGGATGTCTGCTGTTAGAGCCCACTTCCGATCCTCTGTCGCCCTCTCAGTGTCCCTCCCCTGCTTGTGTGCGTGCTCTCTCTCTCTCAAAAATAAATCAATATTTAAAAAAAAAAAAAAAAAAAGATGAACATAGAAGCAGGTCTTCAGAGATAGGTCCAAGTTCTTCTGGGCTGGTCAGCTGCTCCCACAGCTTCAGCCATCATCAGCTTCGGACCCAACTGCCTGACCTCTCCCCCCGGGGGTGCTTAAGTACCCCAGATTCTACGTGGCCCAGACCATGCACCGGCATCCACCAAAACATCAACATACAGAAACTCAGTTACTCAACAAAGATTGAGTGAGTGCCTACTATATGTCAGACAGCTTTTGAGAGGAATATACAGCAGTTTTTTAAAAAAAATTAACCAAAATTGCTGATCTCCTGGGGCTTACGTTCTAGCAGAGAAGAGACAGATAAGGTAAAATATACTAGAAGTCAGAGGGTATGTCAAGTGCTATGGAGAAAAATTGAGCAAGATGAGGAGGACAGAGAGTGGTGGGCAAGGGTTGCAATTTTGCAGAGGGTGAACTTGGAAGGTATCACCCAGAAGGTGGTAGGTGAGCCAAGACCTGACTGTAGGAGGCCAAGGACGGAACCAGGCCGGCCTCTGGCATAAAAAAAAAAAAAAAAAAAAAAAAAGTTTCAGACAGCGCGAACAAGAAACGCAAAGTGTGCCTTAGTCATTCAGTGAACAAAAGTGACACCAGTGTGGCTGGAATGGAATGAACCAGGCAGAAGGAATGGAGATCCCAGGAGCCCAGATCACATACAGCCTTGCAGACCATTGGATTATACTGAGCGAGACAGGAAGTGTTGCAAGGTTCGGATAGAGACGTGAGCCTTACACACGCAGTGGTCCTCAGCTCTGGCCGCAAGATAGAATCATCTGGGTGCTTCACAAAATACCTCTGCACGGGCCCCATGTCGTATCAACAATTTAATTAGAGTATTTGGGGTAAGGTGCAGATATCAGAACTTTCTGGGAATTTCTCCAAAGACTTTAATGTGCAGCTAAGGCTGAATAGCACTGTTACAGGGTCTCTCTCTCTCTCTCTCTCTCTCTCTCTCTCTCAGGCTGCTTTGTCTAGAGCAGGCTATAGTTAGGCAAGGGCAGAAGGACATTCTTGCAAAAAGCGAGGGGGGATGTGGTGGTGACTTGGACCAGGGGCCGGAGCGGTAACAATGGAGGTGGTGGGAAATGGTCAGATTCTGGTTATGCATTCAGCCAATGACGTGTTGACTTGATAATGGCTTGGATACAGGATGTGAGGATAAGGGCAAAGTTGACTCAGGCTTGGCCCAGGAGGCCATTCCCAGTGGGCCCTGCTCTTCCTGTTTGGTCATTTCCTGTCTGCCCACTCCATCCTGAGCTCCAGACACTGCTGCTGGCTCTCTCGTCTCGTCACCAGTATGGTGTGTCCCTTTTCTTCTGGCGAACGAGTCACGCTGGAAGCTGGCATATGGACAGAAGTCTGTACCAGGCTCCAAACACCAAAGGAGCCCACCTGGGCCGTACCAAACTATCTCTTGAAAGGATCGGTCTTCGCTGCGGAAGATTGGAGTTTCTTGGTGCTCACGGGAAGGAAAGAGCTTAGCTCTGGGAATTGGGCAGAGGAGAGTTTGAACCCCAGGCCACGCTGGTCCCAACTACGATACAGAACAAGTTACTTCACCTCCGTGAGCTTTAGTTCCCACGCCGGACTATCGAGAAGATTGGACACAGTGCACAGTAATAATAGGGGCCGATTATCAAGCAGGCCTTATTTATCCTGGTTCCTCAAGAGCCCCGCTCACGGGCAGGGTCAAAGCTAAGGGGTCACATTACATGGAGGGTGGCCATTCCAGATGTTGGCGCCTCCCCCACCTGGAGGTTTCCTCTGAGGCTGTATTTCAGCCATCACTAAAATGAAATATTGTGATCTTCTACTAATATACCTCAAATCATGCCTCCTCCCTGGATATAAATGTTTCAGTGGCTCCCCATTGCCCCCAGAAGAGAGTCCAACATCTCAGCCCAAGGCCCTCCATCATTTGCCCCTGCTGCCATCCTTCCCTACGACCCTCTCAAGGTCTTTCAAGCCAGCCACCAGGAATTTTTTGACGTCTCCAATGCCCCGGGCTCTCTTTGGCTTCAGGGCTGCCCGGATAGCTCTTGCCTGGGGTCTGGAACACACCCCTTCCCCTTCTGCATCGCCGAACTCCTTCAAGGTCCCCACTGAACATTCTGGCACCCAGCAGCTGCTCCGAAGCTCTGGAGCTCAGTAGGGACTAGTTGGAGGGGAGACAGAAATTCTAGTATCCCTCTCATTTACAGAAATGGTCCATTTTTTGTTTGTTTATTTATTTCTGAGACAGAGAGAGACAGAGCATGAGTGGGGGAGGGGCAGAGAGAGAGGGAGACACAGAGTCCGAAGCAGGCTCCGGGCTCTGAGCTGTCAGCACAGAGCCCGACGTGGGGCTCAAACTCACAGACCGCAAGATCATGACCTGAGCCAAAGCTGGACGCTCAACCGACTGAGCCACCCAGGCGCCCCTGGTCCGTGCTTTTTTGAATGCAACTTTCTGAAAAGTTAAGCATGCACCTTTGATATATCTCACAGATATGAACTTTATGAGACGTACACAAAAATGGAAAGTAAAGACGGAAGTTAAAATTTGTGTACATAGGGGCGCCTGGGTGGCTCAGTTGGTTGAGCATCTGACCTCGGCTCAGGTCACGATCTCATAGTTTGTGGGTTCGAGCCCCACGTCGGGCTCTGTGCTGACAGCTCGGAGCCTGGAACCTACTTCGGATACTGTGTCTCCCTCTCTCTGCCCCTCCCCCCTCTCAAAAATAAATAAACATTTTAAAAAAAAATGTGTACTGGGGCGCCTGGGTGGCTCAGTCGGTTGAGCGTCTGACTTCACTCAGGTCATGATCTCATAGTTCATGGGTTCGAGCCCCCACATCAGGCTCTGTGCTGACAGCTCGGAGCCTGGAATCTGTTTCAGATTCTGTCTCCCTCTCTCTGCCCCTCCCCTGCTCACACTCTCTCTCTCTCTCAAAAATACACATTAAAATTTTTTACAAAAATTTGTGTACTTAGGAGCTCTAACTTTTTTCCATTAAAATTTGAAAACCATTGATTTAAAGTGGATAGAGAAGCCAGCCAGGCAGTCACAGCCAGAGAGAAAACCAGGAGGGGTGTCCTAGAAACAACAGGATGTATTTTAAGGACAGTGTGGCCAACTGTGTCAAATGCTGCAGAGGCTAAAGACAAGATTAAGTCAACCATTGAGGGCACCAGCCTGGCTCAGTCGGTACAGTGTGGGATGCTTGATCTCAGGGTTGTGAGTTCAAGGCCCACATTGAGCATGGAACCTACTTAAAAAAAAAAAAAAAAAAAAAAAAAAAAGGGAGGTGCCTGGATGGCTCAGTTGATTGGGGTCCGATTCTTGATTTCAGCTCAGGTCTTGATCTTGGGGTCCTGCAATCAAGCCCCCCCCCCGTTGGGTTTCACGCCCAGCGTGGAGCCTAATTTTAAAAAAGAAAAGAAAGAAAAAAAAAAAAGAAAGCAAATCATCCATTGGATCAGGCAACCAAGACCTCTAAGCGATCCATGGATCCTTCTGAGGGCATTTGTGGGGAAGAGAGGGGATGGGAGACCGGCCAGAAGAGGGGTGCTGAGTAAACCTGAGTCCAGATCTTTCCCAAGCCCCCACACTTCCCCGAGCTCCCCAACAACCTACTTGGATGTGTCCCAGGCATTTCAGAAGCAACCTGCCCCAAACTGCCTGCCTCCCCCTCATTTTCCCCCTCCTTCCGTTCTTCTCATCTGAGTAACAGCACCTCCAACCACTAGGTGTATAAACAGGAAGCCTCCTGCTCATTTCACCCTTACATCCAATCCATTAGCAGTTCGTATCGGTACGACCCTCAAAATACATCCTGGATCGGACCCTTTCCACCACCTCTTCCACCCTAAGCCAAGCCACCACCATCATCTCATCCCTGGCCTTCCTGACTGGCCTGTGGCCACCCTGGCTTCCTCCAGATCTTTTAAGCATACAAATCACGGGCGCCTGGGTTAAGTGGGTTGAGCATCCAACTCTTGGTTTTGGCTCAGATCATGATCTCATGGTTTCATGAGTTCGAGCCCCAAGTCAGGATTCTCTCTCTCTCTCTCTGCCCCTCCTCCTGTCTCTCTCTAAATAGATAAATCCATAAAAATTACGTGTATAAAAGAGCCTAGCCTTCTCTTACTTGAAACCTTTCAACAACCCACCGTTGCTCTACAGATTTCAAGCGCTTTACTACTCCCTGCAAGGCCTGCACGGAGTACCTGGGGGCCCTCATCACTACCCATCAGCCACATGGTTTTTGCTCTTTCTCCAACCACCCTCCCCCCTGCCTGATTTTCTCCTGCCTCAATGATTTTGGACTGCTCCTTTCTAGCCCGTTTCGCCAGCTTGTCTTTCCACCTAGGACATGCTTCCCCTCCAACTCTGTACCTGGTTAGCTCCAGCTTCAATGGGACCTCCTCTGTGAGGCCTTCCCATCGGAGGGGGGACACACCCTCCACGAACCCACTGTCCCGCTGCCTCCCTGCTCTTTTCCTGCGCGTTCAGAGCACAACTCACAACCATCCATTTGTATGCTGAGCTGTTAAAGCCCGTTTTTACTACTTTGAAACTCGGCCCACACAGATCGTGGAGCCCCACTCTGCCCCCCCTTCCCCACCTCTGTCTCTGTTCATGGTCTCCTCCACAACAGTCTTCTTTTTTTTATTTTTTTTTCAACTTTTATTTATTTTTGGGACAGAAAGAGACAGAGCATGAACGGGGGAGGGGCAGAGAGAGAGGGAGACACAGAATCGGAAACAGGCTCCAGGCTCCGAGCCATCAGCCCAGAGCCCGACGCGGGGCTCGAACCCCCGGACCGCGAGATCGTGACCTGGCTGAAGTCGGACGCTTAACCGACTGCGCCACCCAGGCACCCCTACAGTCTTCTTTTTAAGTTTATTTATTTAAAAAAATTTTTGTTAATGTTTATTTTTGAGAGAGAGAGTGCACGAGCGCGAGCAGGGGAGGGGCAGAGGGAGAGGAAGTGACAGAATCAGAAGCAGGCTATTGGCTCTGAGCTGTTAGCACAGAGCCTGACGTGGGGCTTGAACTCACAGACTGCGAGTTCATGACCTGAGCGGAAATAGGGCGCTTCACCGACTGAGCCACCCAGGCGCCCCTAAGTTTATTTATTTGGGGGGGGGAGGGGCAGAGAGAGAGAGGAAGACACAGAATGGGAAGCTGGCTCCTGGCTCTGAGCTGTCAGCACAGAGCCTGATGTGGGGCTCGAACTCACGGACCGCGAGATCCTGAGCTGAGACAGGACACTTAACCAACCGAGCCACCCTCGGTTCCCCTAAGTTTGCTTGTTTTTGTTTTTGTTTTTTTAATTTTTTAAAAAATGTTTATTTATTTTTGAGACAGAGAGAGACAGCGCATGAATGGGGGTGGGTCAGAGAGAGGGAGACACAGAATCTGAAGCAGGCTCCAGGCTCCGAGCTGTCAGCACAGAGCCCGACGCGGGGCTCGAGCCCACAGACTGTGAGATCATGACCTGAGCTGAAGTCGGACGCCTAACCGACTGAGCCACCCAGGCGCGCCCCCCCCCCAAGTTTGTTTTTGAGCGAGAGGAAGAGAGAGTGCAGAGAGTGCAAGAGGGAGACAGAATCCCAACCCTGCTCAGTGCTGTCAGTGCAGAGACCGACACAGGGCTCGGACCCATGAACCGTGAGATCATGACCTGATCTGAGATCAAGAGTGGGGCGCTTAATGGACTGAGCCACCCAGGCGGCCCCACAACAGAGCTCTTTTAAGGATCATCTCAAGCACTGAAGCCTTTTATGCGCCCCCCATACATGATGATTTGTCCCTGCGTTGAACCCCAAAGAATTTTGTAACTAATGGCACCACTCCTGAGCTGCCTTGCCTTAACTCTGACTTGCAGAGTGAATGTTCAATAAATGTGTGGCCTGGCAGGCCTGAAAACTTTACCCTACAGGAACCTTCAGTTCTAGTGGGCAGCAGAACCGCACGGTGACTTGGGCCCAAAGAGTGCTTCCGAAAGATTCTGCAGTATTTCCAACATTCTTTAGGACTCTGACGCCCACCGGTTTCAGGACCTCCTAACAAGCTAACCTCGAATGAACAGAATCCCCAGACCCAAGATTCCGTCTCAGGAAAGGGAAGGAGTCCAGAGGTGGACAATGCTTACCCTTCTTTCTCCAAGAGGTTAGACGAACAAAGACTCGCGTTCTTTATTTGCCTTTCCCTTTTAATCTCCTCCCTGCTCCAACTCTTAAAGAAGTACCCAGCAATCAATTACAAAGAAGTTCAAAGGGCCAAGGCAAGCCAGCCCAAGATTAACAGGCTCCCTCCCACGGGGGCCAAAGTCTGGATGCTGGGGTCTCCACTCAGAGCCTGGTAGTAAAAGCTGGTGCAGAATAAGGTGGTTCCAGAGGCTAGCAGTAACCCGGCCTGAAGGAGATACAAGAATACAGGCCAGTAAGAACAGGGCGGACGGAGGGAGCTGGTGGGGCATGGTCAGGGTTGGGCATGGGGGTAGGATTACCCAGACGGGCTTTCTGCAATGGGGCACCCCTAACAGAGCCAGGCTGTGGAAGAAGTGGTGTTTGTTGGCCTTGTCGAAGAGCTGTAAGAAAAAGAGAAATGGAAGGCGGGGTGGGGGAAGACACTTCCTAAGCAACGCTGGTGCCTGCATCCCGTGGGGGCACATCGGAAAAAGTTCGTCCCCCCGCTAAAGTCCCGGCTCGCCTGTCCCACCAGCACCCACGGCACATGCTCGCCGCCCTCGGTGCTCCGCCCCTCCCCTACTTCCCTCAGCGACCCCAGACTTGGGGCGCTCCTAGACCCGGCAGCTGGGCAGCCCCAAGTCCCTTCACCTCCTTCCCGTAGGCATCCGGGAACTGGGCGCCTGTGGAAGGAGAGGCAAAGGTTACCAGTCCGAGCACCTGCCTCCACCGCCCCGACTCCCGGGTGGAGGGAGGACCCAGCTGGATGCCCCCAGAAGGCGTCTCATTGGTGGAAACGCACATGGGCGCTTCTGGGGACCAAACTGGACCAGGCAGAGGGCTGTCCGGTGGAGGGGAAAGCCGGCACTTCCCATAGACCCCGCCCCTGCACTAGACCCCGAAGGTCGACCCCAGCCCCCTGACCGTGCGCCCCGTAGGAGGCCAAGCCTAAGGCCCCGGCTCCGGACAAGGCGCCCAAGCGGCGGAAAGCAGCCCCCGGCCCGGCCATGGCAGTGGATGGTCACGCGCCGCAGGAACACCGCCCAGGCCACCCAAGAGGCCAGCCAATCCCAATCTCCCATGCAAATAATGTCCAAAAGTGCCCAATCCGGGACGTGTTCATTCCGGCGTCCAGGTCCTCACCCGGGTACTTGCGCCTTTGTAAAAGCTCTGCTGAGTGGCGAAGCCGCGTGGCGGGCGGAGAAACAAGAACCAATCAGGGTCGGAGGAGCGGAGCAGTGAGGGGCGGGGCGCGGAGGCGGGACTAGAGGATTTGCGTCACGGATTGGCCCACTTTCAAAGTTGATCGCTCCTTCCGATACCTACCCCCTCCCACCTCCGGCCAATTTCCAAAGATCCCGGTCCCCACGCGGAGTTCCGCCCCTTTCCCCACTGGCTCCTCCTTTTCAGCTTTAAACCAGGCCTACTCTCACAAGGAGGCGGCCGCTCGGGTAACCAAGCCCCACCCACCGCCGTCAAAACCCCGCCCACGGTCGAGATGGCCCCTCCCACGGGCCCAAGACCCCGCCTTCTTCGTGTGATGCCCCGCCCCCTTGAGTTCACCCTCCCCCTCCCCCCCCCCCACCCGCCCCCAACCCACCAACCGCGGGAGCCCGGAGGGTGGGAGACCCGGTGGGGGCGATGTCTCCACCCAGCCCCGGCCCGCTCCGTCCATCCGTCGGTCTGTCCGCTCCCGCCCCCTTCTCCCGTCTCCAATCCCCCCACACTCTGGAGGGCGGGCGGGCAGGCGGGTACGAGCGAGGGGTGTGCGCCGCTCTCTCCGCAGGGGGCGGGGGAGGCGGCCGCGCGGTGACGCGCGGGGCTGCTGCGGCTGCTCCGCCGGCGGATCATCACTCTCGGGCTGGGATGGACGCGGGGCGGGCGGGCCCTGGCGCGCGGAGCCAGGAGTCCGGGCCTCCTGGCTGCTGAGCGTCTCCCGAAGCCTCCCCTTTACCTCCGCTGCCCCTCCTAGGAGCCCTGCCGACCCCCACCCCGGGGCTCCAGACCCGGCTCCCGCCCTCCTCTGACTCCCTGGACCTCCCCCTCCCGCCCGCCCTCGGGATCGACTAGATCCCTCCCCCTCCCCGAGGATTCCGGCTGGATCCCTGCCCCTGCACCGCGGATCCTGCGCTCCCGGGCTCCGGGCCCCTGGGGATTGCCGTGGACACCTCCTCCCGCACCCGATCCCTTAGGATCTTCCGCCTGTACCACCTTCTGGTCCCTCGAAGCCGGCCCACGGAGCCAGTGGATCCCCAATCCAGTCCTGTCTCGTTGCCCCCTCTTCGCTCCGCCGGCCCCACTGCGGGGTTCCCTGTTCTCGGGTTCCTCCTGACCCCATCCCCTACCTCTCCTTTCCCCGGGGATCGACTGGATCCCGGCCCCGCCCCCCGGGGCTGGGGCGATCCCCCTCCCCCGCCCGGTGAGGCGCTGCGGGCGGGGGCTGGGCCTGCGGGGCCGCGGGGGCTCAGAGGCCGCCGCCCCCCTCCCGAAGCCCATCCGCCCCCTACTCGGAGCCCTGGATGGAGGCACCACGGCCCCAGGGCTGAGCCAGGTAGGAGCTAAGCCGGGCCGGGTGGAGGGGGGTGCGTGGCGGTCCACTGGGGTCTCCTTTTCCCCATCTCTCTCCCTGCGCCTGGTTTCCCCCCAGCCTGCTCTGTCTGCGTGTCTCCGCCTAGGGATGCTCTCGCCGTGTCTCTGCGTCTCGGTCTCTTTGTCTCTGCCTCTCTCCAGCCCATGAATGATCCTTTGAATGGGCCCACAGACCCCGTGTGTTCCCATCTCCCCCTCCCCCTCCTTCTCCCCTTCCCGGCCAAGCCATTTTCCCCACTGCAGGAAGAGGGGGGGGCCTGCGGCCTGAGCCCCCCTCCCTCAATTCTCCCCGGCTGGGGGAGTCAGGCCTGGGCAGGAATGGAGAGAGCAAGGCAGAGGGATCGGGAGAAGGAGGGGGAGAAAGATGTGGCAGACAGAGATGGGGCGAGAAAATGGGGGAGACAGAGGGAAAGAGGGGAGAGAGAGAGAGAGAGAAGTAGAAGGGGCTTAAGGGAGAAATTTGGGGAAGAGGTTTGAAGGAGAGAGAAAGATGAGCCACGGCGAGGAGGGAGACGTGGAAAGATTCGTAGAAGAGAGAAGGGGAAAGGGCTGAAGGCAGAAACGGGAGCAAGCTGGAAGAGGCCGGGAAAGATGCTCCGAGGGAGCATCATGGAGAGGAGAGAGGTGAGGGGAGGGAAGGGAGGCCAGGGGCCCAAAGTACCTTAAAGGGGGGGGGGGCCGCAGAAACCCCCCCGGTTAGTCGGCGGGGGCGGGGGCGGCAGGGCCATGGAAGCAGAACCCAGCCTGGCTTGGACAGAGGAGATCCTGAGGGAGCCAGCCCCAAGCCCCCTCCTGGTGATGGGGGAACAGGAGCTTAAGAGGACCTGAAGAGGGGGAGGGCACGATTGGGTGTGTGTGGTAAGGATTCCTGTGTCCTCAGCTCTGGAATAAATTGACACCTGCAGAGAGCCACCCGCGGGCTGGCGCCTGGCTCCGAAAACCCCGCGTCAGCAAACAGCTCTGGCGGCTGTTGGGGGGGGGGGGGGGGACAGGGGGCGCTTGCTGGAATGACCTGGGTGTCTGCCCCTTTGGTCTGATCTTGTCTCTTGTCCTGTCCCTGCTGTCCTGAGCATCCAGGCATCAGAGCAGCAACTGTGGGGGGGGGCTGGCAAGGGGAAGGGGACATCAGTAGCTGAGATGGGGTGAGCAGAAAGCCGAGGTTTGACCACCCCCCCCCCCCAGGACGGAGGTCAAAATGCCACGCATGGAAGAGGCGTCTGGGGTCCAAGGCTGTTGGAGACTGTGGGAGGGGGGCAGTGGGTGGACGCATGTGATGCCCTCCAAACCCACCTCGGCACCCCTTCTCCCCAGCCAGAGGCCTGGTCACTAGGGCTAGGCTCTGATTGGCCCACAAGGGGCAAGAGGCGGATCTTTTAGGGTTCTCCAGGCCCCAATCTCCCGCTCCCCTCAACATATACACTTCTTTCTCTATGCTAAGGTTGGGGAAAACTCACGCCTCTGCCCTCATGCCCTGAATGTACCCCGCGACCAAGCCAGCCCCTTCCCCTCTTCCGCCAGACCCCCCTCTAGGGTTAAAGCTGCAGCCGGTTGCCGAGGTAACATTGCGGGGCAGCATCCCGTCGCCCGGCAACCGGCCGCAGGATCACGCATCTGTCCCCGGATTTGCCCCTCCAGCATCCCCTGCCTACTCGAGGCCCTGCCTCAAGGCACCTTAACTCCTGATGGAAGGAATGAGGAACACCTGGGGCAAAGGGGATCCCCCCCCCCCCGACCCTGCTGCACAGATTCTTAGGGGATGGGCTGTGGAAGGAAGGAAAAGGTGCTGGGCTCCTGTGGTCCCAAGAAGGGCCCGAGTCTGGCCGGGGTGGGGGTTCAGTGCCTGGAAATTACAGCTGAGGAGTAATTAACACGTATAAACAAACCCGCCACTTCCTGCTAATTAATGACTTGGTATTTTTATTTTCTCTTCCTTGTCTCTCTCATCCCTCCCAGGGAGGTGGGAACTGGGACTCCTGAGTCCCCCAGCAACGCCTGCCTAGGAGGGACAAAGCAGCTGGAAGGGTGGGGGGGCAGGCTGGTTCTGGGGAGCTGGCCTGCTTCTCCTCTGGCTCTGTCCTGGACCTGTGCTGCATCTTGACCCTACCCTAGCCTTAGACTTTTCTATCTGGGTCCCTGCTTTGGGGGTGGGGTGCTGGGGTGGGAGGGGGAGGCGCTAGGGGGCCGGACGGTGGAAGAAGGGGGGCAACTTGGTGTGGATTCCAAGTCACTAACCACTTGTCTCTTGTTTTCCCCATTCCCTTCTGTCTGCCCTGTCCAATTTCCCTTCCCTTCTTCCACTTCTCCGTATTGGTCTGTCTGTCTGTCTGTCTGTCTGTCTGTCTGTCTCTTGCATACCCCGTCCCTCCTCCCCCCCGCAGGTCGGGCCTGCCTTCACCTTCTCCCATTTCTCTCCCCTTCCCCACCCCTCGCCCCCTCCATGGAGAGGAACAGACCCCTTCTCTGTCCAGTCTAACCCAGGTCCCCCCCCGCCCCCCTCCTCCCTCCTTTCCCCCACCCCCTTCCCCCCTCCTGGGGCAAGGGGGGCCTCCCTCCCTCTCCCCCCCCTTCTCTCTCTCTCCGAGGGGGGGGGTCCCGGGGAGGGAGGGGGGGTCCCCCGATCAGCATGTGGCTCCTGGCGCTGTGTCTGGTGGGGCTGGCAGGGGCTCAACGGGGGGGAGGGGGTCCTGGCGGCTCCCCGGGTGGCCCGGGTCTGGGCCTCAGCAGCCTCGGGGAGGAGCGCTTCCCAGTGGTGAACACGGCCTATGGGCGAGTGCGCGGCGTGCGCCGTGAGCTCAACAACGAGATCCTGGGCCCCGTCGTGCAGTTTTTGGGCGTACCCTACGCCACGCCACCCCTGGGCGCCCGCCGCTTCCAGCCGCCCGAGGCCCCCGCCTCGTGGCCCGGCGTGCGCAACGCCACCACCCTGCCGCCCGCCTGCCCGCAGAACCTGCACGGGGCGCTGCCCGCAATCATGCTGCCTGTGTGGTTCACCGACAACTTGGAGGCGGCCGCCACCTACGTGCAGAACCAGAGCGAGGACTGCCTGTATCTGAACCTCTACGTGCCCACCGAGGACGGTAAGGGCGCGGGCACCAGGCGGGGCACCCCCGTGGACGCAGGCCACAAACGCGCATGCGGACCCTCGGGCGCCGGCCCCTGCCGGCCTCTGGGGGGGGGGCCGTGAGAGGCGCTGTGTGCCTGCAGGCGCCAAGTGCCCTCCGAGGGTGGCCCCGGGCGCCTGGCGGGCAGTCCCAGGAACGCATCCCTCAGACAGCCACCCCGGACGTTCTCTGGGGGGGGCTTAGCGACCCCATCCCCGCAAAGGCGCGCACAGAGTGGCCCCTGAGGGTGACCAGGCATCGGAAGCACCTGTTACCCGCCTAGACGCCCACTCCAGCTCTGTGCCACCTCCCACGCCCAGGCCTGGGCTCCTCCCGAGGAATACCCACTTTAGTGACTTCTGCCCCTCAAGACAGACAGAGACTCCCTTTCCTCCAGGAGTGCTTGGACAGACTGCCACCTCCCACATCGCATCCAGAGGGCCTCACCCGAGCTCAGCGTCTCCTCTTCAGACAGCTCTGTCCCCTGACCCCTGTGCACCCCTGAAGGATCAGGGACCCCCCCCCTCCCCCGCCTCGCCAGGGGCCCCTCCATTCAGAGCCGAGCACACCCATCCCCATCAGAACATCTTTCCCTCAGGGCTCTGGAGCGGGCTGCCCTCGTGAGGTGCGCCCCGGCAGGGCACACGGCCCCCAGCACACTGCCCGGAAAGTTCTCCCCGGGCCAGCCTTCAGCACACGGGGTATCTCTCAGGGTACCTTCCAGCTGTCCTTATATGATATCCTTGTATCACTGCTTCCGTCTATGTCCACGAACACCCCCATATCATTACTCCAGAACACCCCCACACCGCCACCTATGGATCACGTGACCTAGCGAGAGCGCTTACCCCAGTAACCCGGCACGTGGCCATTCACACCACAGTCCCCAGCACCCTCAACACTTCCCAGGCGTCGGTTACCCCAACCCTTCCTAGTCCCAGGAAGGGACTCGCATCACGACTCAGGCTGTGACAGTGCGCCCAACGGCCCTTTCCCCTACCCACAGATCCAGTGCTCGGACACCTCACGCCCAACACATTCCGTTCCAGCCACCCTGTGTTCCTTGTACCAGCCATGCACCCCAACACCGTAACCACCCTTCCCATAGAAACCATGCCTCCTAGCAACCCATGCCCACGACGCTCAGAAGTCTCATCTACTGCAGTCCTACCCAGATTCCAAGCACCTCAATGCACCCCACACCTCCTCCCCAATACCGCGACCCCCTCCACGTGAGGGCCGTCCACCTCCCGCCCCCCTGCCCTCTCACGGGCCTCCCACCCCGACAGCCCACCTACCCCTAACGATGGCCTGTGAGTCGTCCACCCGGTACTTCCCACCAATGGGCTGTCCAACCTGCCCCCACGCCCACACCTTCGGTATTTTTAACCGTCTCTTATCGCAGACCTGCTTGGGGCCTGACACATTCAGGTGATCTCACTGAATCCTCACATCAGCTCTGGGAGGAAGAGGTTGACTCGGGCAGGCGCGCCCTCGCGCTCGCGCACGCGCGGGCACGGACGCACAACATTCTCACGCCCACACGTGCCCTGCTGACTTCATCCCCGGTCGCTTCCTGAGCCTACTGGGTCCCTATGGGGCCATCACCGCCAGCTGGGAGAAGCCTTCCACAGACTGGCTTAGGCCTTGCGGACCCGTCCCTCCCCGCGCTGGTCCTTATGTCAATGCGGAGAGATCAATCAGCCGGGGGGACCCCTCCGATTCCTGGGCTCTAGCTCTCCCCTGACCATTCCCCAGTCTGGAAGAAACCTGAACCCAAACTGCGAGCCCAGTCTGGGGCCTTTCCTTGACAAGGGGCACACTTTGTGCCTCCTGGCACGTTTGGCTGGCACCTTCTGTGTCAGGGCACTGTGTTTCCTGTTCCCTATGTGGGGACCGAACCCCGAACTGGGGAGGGGGCGCGCTTTCTGGCGTTAGAGCAGTGGCGGGGTGGGGTGGGGGGAGGTGCTCACGACCCTGGTGGGAAGTTGATCGTTCTGGACCGGGGTGGGGGAGAGTAGGCCTGGGTAAGGGGGGGAGGTTGGGGGGTGCAGAGGGAAGAGGTGGAATGGAGGGCAAGACCTGATGACCCCTTTCCCTGCTTCGCCCCACACTTGGGGAGGTGGGGCGAGAAGCCAGGCCCGTGAGTGCGGAAGGGAGAGGTGTGCTGGCGGGCGAGAGGCTGGGCAGGCGGGCGGGAGGCCCGACCGACCTACCCCCAGCCCTCCGGTGGGCAGCTGAGGGCCTCCAGGGGCTGCGAGCTCGGGAGTGGGGGGGGGGGGTCTCTGCTCTGCCCCCCGGATCGGTCCTTTCCGCTGCAGCCCCCGTCTCTCAGTCTGGGGGAGCAGGCAGGTGCCGCTCGGGCCCTGAAGAGGGCCTGTGCGAGTGGTGGCCCCGTGGTACAGCTGGCCTTGGTGACCCGGGCTCGGGTGGGCCTCCCCTCCCCTCCCCACCCCCACCTCTAACACCGCTTAATTTCCAGCGATTAGCAAAACACTTCGACAAGCCAAGTCAATGTCTTTAAAACAGGCTTCAGCCCACTCAGGCCCCGCCCCCCCCCCCCCCCCCACCTCCAAAACCAGCCTTTTCTTTGGGGCATGACTTTTTCCGGGAAGGGGAACAAAATCGGGTTGTAGAAACGTTTTTCTCTTTTCTTGGTTTCTTTTTCTTGCGACCAAATTTTGCTTTTTTCGGCTTATTTTTTCTGCCCCCACCCTCCCCTTTTCTGCTTTCTGCCCTCCCCTCCCCATCCACCACCTCCCCCCGACCCCCATCTTTCCCCACAAAATTGTCCTTTTTTCTCTGTTTTGTGTTCCCGGTCTTAGGTCCGCTCACAAAAAAACGTGACGAGGCGACGCTCAATCCGCCGGACACAGGTAGATTTAAAAATCCGGCTGCTGCATGTGGTTGCTGATAAGAGGACGGTCACGGCCCTGCCCCTAACTAAATGCCCCCGCAGCCCTCCAGGCCCCTAAGTCGTTGTCCCCAACTAAACACGAAAAAGAAAAGAAAAGAAAAATTTGTAATAATTGGAAACGAGAATTGCGAAAAGTGCAAACGCAATCTGAACCATGTTGGACCCACTAGCGAACCTGCAAGAAAAGCTAAACGCAGCAAAAATGAAAGTGAAAATACAATTGGATGTTTAGCGTTTGACAGAAATTTGGGCTGGCTTGCCACTCTGTGACGAGTAACAGTTGAGGGAGAAAACAAAAAAGCCACACAAACTTTAATTTGGAGCAAGACTCCATTTGAAACAGACACAAATCTAAAGTTGGCAAATTGGTGGCCCGGTTGAAACGGCAGAACCAAAAGCCTGCTACGATTTCCAAAAGCCTAGCAGATGCAGGAAACGCAAACATTCGAAGCAAATTAAAGAATTTGGAAATTTTTGAAAGCAGGGCCCAATATCTTGGAGTTTCACCGCAAAATTTTGAAAAGAAAAAAAAAATGCAAAGAACTTTTTTCTTTTTTTCTTTTTTTCCGAAAAAAAAAAAAAATGGATCTTTTTGGTTTTTGGGTTTTTTTTTTTTTTTCTTTTCTTGTCGAATCTGCCCCCCGAGAGCTTCTTGTTTTTTGGTTGTTGTTTTTTTCTTTCTTTCTTCTTTCTTGATCCTGTTTTTTGTTGTTGGTTTTGAATTCTTGTCGCCCCCCAGCTCCCCTCCCTGCTCCTTCCCTTTCTGACCCCCCCCTCCTCCCACACTGGGAGTGGAGGTGCCGGGTGGGGAGGAGGGGGAGAACTGAGGACTTTAAGAGAGAGCCTTGCAGGGCGGACTCCAGCCCGAGTCTGGAGCAAGGGGAAGAACGAGGTTTGGAGAGGGCGCAGACAGGGCAGAGCCCATCAGGCATGGGGAGGTGGCAGAGAAGGTCCTGAGAGACCGGAGGCTGGAAAGCCGTCCGTAGGGGTGGAGGGGAGGGTCTCAGTGGCCTGCGGGCTGACCTCGTGGCAGGAGCAAAGTTTCCAGCAGGAGGGAGGTGAGCAGAGGCCCTGGGGATGGGCTGTGGAGGCCCAGGCCCGGCTCTCTCGCTTGTTGAATGCCCAGGCTAGTCAGACATGGCAGGTGTCAAGAAGGAGGAGGGCCCGTGGGGCCATGGGTGACCCCAGCCTGGCGCTGTGGCTGAATCGTGTGGGAGGGGCTGCAAGGGAGGGTACTTGCCATAGCCCTGGGGACCACTGTGGCGGGCCCTCCCAGGCTCCCACCCTCTTCTGGAATCTGTCACTCCTCGCTGTGGTCTGGAGGGCCTCAAGGGCCTACCGCACGTGGCAGTGATTGACGGGATCCTTTAGGGACGAGGCAAGAGGGATGTCCGGTGCAGAACCCAGGGTCAGGCCAGTTTGTTGCGGGGCGGCAGGGGGGGGGGTCTGAGAGTACAGAGCCGGCCCTGGCTTTATCAGGCAGACTCTCTCCCACCCTGCCTCCTCCTGCACAGTAATTAGGCTGGGGGTTGCCATGGTAACTGGGGAGGTGACCTAGAAAGGAATTAGGGCGGGGAGGAGACCAAGCCCCCAGGGACCCTAGGCTGGCACCCCCTCACCCACAGACCAGGCTACCACGTGGATGTAAGGCCCAAGGCCTGAGTCTGAGGAGCGGCCAGGACCCTCCCAGCATCCCTAGCGCCAGACTTGGGAGTCTGGTCTCCCTAGGAGCGGGGAGGCGATTTGCTGCGTGTGTGTGTGTGTGGGTTGGGGGGGGGTCCCCCGGGTCCAGCAGATGCCCTGGGGAGGGTCCCCCGCTCACCCCGGCCTCTTAGGCTTCTCGGAAGGTCTGTGTGGCATTGGGAGACGTGCCGTGGGGCAGACTGGCAGGAGGTGAGGAGGGACCTTCGGCCAGGGCTAGACGGGGAGGGGGGGGAGGGGAATCCGGTCTTGCCCCCCCAGGGATGGGAGCGACACGTCCCCTGAGCTCCGGGCCCGGTCCTCCGTAGCCCCGGGAGCTGGGCGGTGCTGCTTCTGGTCTGACTGTGCTCTTGTCCCCCGACCCTGGCCCACCGCCCGCCCCCTCCCCACGCAGATATCCGGGACTCTGGGAAGAAGCCCGTGATGCTGTTTCTGCACGGCGGCTCCTACATGGAGGGCACCGGCAACATGTTCGACGGCTCCGTCCTGGCCGCCTATGGGAACGTCATTGTAGCCACGCTCAACTACCGACTTGGGGTGCTCGGTGAGGGTGGACGGCCAACTCTAGGGGCTGGAGTCTGGGAGGGGGCCCTGGCGGGCGGTGTTCCCCTCGACGCAGCAGAAGCGGAAGGGCTTCTGGGCTAGACTGGGCTGCCCAGAGAGGGGGCCGGGGTGCTGCGACACCCCCAGGAAGGCCCTCTCCTCCTCTCCTCCCAGGTTTTCTCAGCACCGGGGACCAGGCTGCGAAAGGGAACTACGGCCTCCTGGACCAGATCCAGGCCCTGCGCTGGCTCAGCGAAAAC
This sequence comes from Herpailurus yagouaroundi, assembly GCF_014898765.1. Lineage (NCBI taxonomy): Eukaryota > Metazoa > Chordata > Mammalia > Carnivora > Felidae > Herpailurus > Herpailurus yagouaroundi. The sequence continues at coordinate 10,519,003 of NW_024412439.1, read as the reverse complement.
GTTGCCCACTTTGGGGGTGACCCCGAGCGCATCACCATCTTTGGATCTGGAGCGGGGGCCTCCTGTGTCAACCTGCTGATCCTCTCTCACCATTCGGAAGGTACCGGCGACCCCGCCGCCTGCCCCCTCTCCCCGTCCCCTTTGCCACACTCGGATGCTCCCGGCCCCCCCCCCCCCCCCCACCTTCCCGCCTTGGGCTAACACAGCCCAGCCTGAGGTCTGCCTGTCCCTGCCAGGGTTGTTCCAGAAGGCCATCGCCCAGAGCGGCACCGCCATCTCCAGCTGGTCGGTCAACTACCAGCCGCTCAAGTACACGCGGCTGCTGGCGGCCAAGGTGGGCTGCGACCGTGAGGACAGCGCCGAGGCCGTGGAGTGTCTGCGCCGGAAGCCTTCCCGGGAGCTGGTGGACCAGGATGTGCAGCCCGCCCGGTATGGGGGTGGGAGAGGGCCCGGGCCAGGCCTTCACTTGCCTTGTTGGTTCCAAGGAGGTTGAGGGTGAGAGGTGCCCGCAGGCAAGGAGCGGTGGGCTTCGGGCCCCCCCTACCGGCCCCGCCTCCTTCTCTCGCAAGCCGTCCCTAAGTGGAGGTGCCCAAACAGAGTGAGGGGGCGCACGGTACCATGAGGTGCTTCAGGGACGACTTCCCGAGAGGCCAAGCGCCCTGAAGGACTCAGGAGATTTTTAAGTAGGGGAGAAGGGTCTTGTGAGCACAGGGCTCAGCGGGCTATGAGCTGAGAGGAGGCCAGGGGGCAGGTGATGAGACCCTGACCCCTTCTCCCCAGCTACCACATCGCCTTCGGGCCCGTGGTGGACGGTGACGTCGTCCCCGATGACCCTGAGATCCTCATGCAGCAGGGAGAATTCCTCAACTATGACATGCTCATTGGTGTCAACCAAGGAGAAGGCCTCAAGTTCGTAGAGGACTCGGCGGAGAGCGAGGACGGCGTCTCCGCCAGCGCCTTCGACTTCACCGTCTCCAACTTCGTGGACAACCTGTATGGCTATCCGGAGGGCAAGGATGTGCTTCGAGAGACCATCAAGTTCATGTACACGGACTGGGCCGACCGGGACAATGGCGAGATGCGCCGAAAGACGCTGCTTGCGCTCTTTACAGACCACCAGTGGGTGGCGCCGGCCGTGGCCACCGCCAAGCTGCACGCTGACTACCAGTCCCCGGTCTACTTTTATACCTTCTACCACCACTGCCAGGCGGAGGGCCGGCCCGAGTGGGCGGACGCAGCGCACGGGGACGAACTACCCTACGTCTTCGGCGTGCCCATGGTGGGCGCCACCGACCTCTTCCCCTGCAACTTCTCCAAGAATGACGTCATGCTCAGCGCGGTGGTCATGACCTACTGGACCAACTTCGCCAAGACCGGGTGAGGGCCGGCGGGGCCGGGTGGGGCGCCCCCTGCAGGCCAAGGCGCACACACCCTCCATCCTCCGCGCGGTCTCCCTCGCTCCCCCCACACAGTCATCATTCCGGCATCTAACCCTGACCCTTCTCCGCCCAGGCACGTGCTGGTCGCCTCCTCAGTGCCACGCACTGACCGTCCGCGGGGTCCGACAGAGAGGGCCCTGTCCTTCGCGGGGTGGGGCGGCTCGCTTGGCGGCTTTGGCTCCGGGTCTGTCTCTCCCGCCCTCCTCCTCCTCCCTCTCTCCGGACACTCTGCTCTCGGTCTGATGCTCTGGGCTGTGTATGTGAGCGTGTGTGGGGAGTTGTGTCTGTCCGGCTCTCTCTCACCGTCTCTTCGAATCCGCGGATGCCTCTCCCTCTCTCTCTTCTGTTTACCTTTTGCCTGCTGGTTTCTCTCCTGTGTCTTCGACTCTCGGTTTCTGACGTTTTTATTTATTTTTGAGAGCTACAGACAGAGCGCGAGCAGGGGAGGGGCAGAGAGACAGACGGAGAGAGAGGGGGATGGAGACACAGAATCCGAAGCAGGCTCCAGGCTCTGAGCTGTCAGCCCAGAGCCCGATGCGGGGCTCGAACCCAGGAGATGTGAGATCACGACCTGAGCCGAGTCCGACGCTTAACCTACTGAGCCACCCGGGCGCCCCTCTAAAATGTGTGCATCTCAGTCGCAACTGCTGCCCCTCTCACTGGCTGTCTCTCCTCCTGTCTCGTGTTCTCTGGCTTTCCTTCCGTGTCCCGGGCTCTCCGCATCTCTGCGGGGCGCGCGCGCGCGCGCACACACACACACACACACACACACACACACCCCATCCCCCACCCCCTCCCCCTCGGGGCCTCCCCCTCACTCCCCCTCTCCCTGCCCTCCTGTGCCCACAGCGACCCCAACCAGCCCGTGCCGCAGGACACCAAGTTCATCCACACCAAGCCCAACCGCTTCGAGGAGGTCGTGTGGAGCAAGTTCAACAGCAAGGAGAAGCAGTACCTGCACATCGGCCTGAAGCCGCGCGTGCGCGACAACTACCGCGCCAACAAGGTGGCCTTCTGGCTGGAGCTCGTGCCGCACCTGCACAACCTGCACACGGAGCTCTTCACCACCACGACGCGCCTGCCGCCCTACGCCACGCGCTGGCCGCCGCGCCCCCC
>NW_024412439.1:10478571-10516048 GCF_014898765.1 Herpailurus yagouaroundi | reverse complement strand
CCCGGGCACCCGCCGGCCCCCGCCGCCCGCCACGCTGCCGCCCGAGCCCGAGCCCGAGCCGGGGCCCCGGGCCTACGACCGCTTCCCCGGGGACTCCCGAGACTACTCCACGGAGCTCAGCGTCACGGTGGCCGTGGGCGCCTCGCTCCTCTTCCTCAACATCCTCGCCTTCGCCGCGCTCTACTACAAGCGGGACCGGCGGCAGGAGCTGCGGTGCCGGCGGCTCAGCCCCCCGGGCGGCTCGGGCTCCGGCGTGCCGGGAGGGGGCGCCCTGCTGCCCGCCGCCGGCCGCGAGCTGCCGCCCGAGGAGGAGCTCGTGTCGCTGCAGCTGAAGCGGGCGGGCGGCGTCGGGGCGGACCCCGCCGAGGCCCTGCGCCCCGCCTGCCCGCCCGACTACACCCTGGCCCTGCGCCGGGCGCCGGACGACGTGCCTCTGCTGGCCCCCGGGGCCCTGACCCTGCTGCCCAGCGGCCTGGGGCCCCCGCCGCCGCCGCCGCCCCCCTCCCTCCACCCCTTCGGGCCCTTCCCCCCGCCGCCCCCCACCGCTACCAGCCACAACAACACGCTACCGCACCCCCACTCCACCACTCGGGTATAGGGGGCGGCGGGGGGAGGCCCTCCTCCTCCCCAGCCGTCCCTCCACCCCCACCAACCCCCCACCCCCCACCCCCCGCCGGCGGGCAGTGCCGCTCGGGAGGCAGGGAGGACCGCTCGGCGACAGGCTTTTCCTGCGCGGGGAGTGGCGGGGGGGGGGGGGGGGGGAGCGGAGGGGGGCGTCACGCGCGGAGGAGCATGAGGTGGACACGGGTTTTCCTCGCCAGGATGCCGAGAGGCCCTTTCTCTTCTCTGGACCTGGGCCTCGGAACAACTCGGGGGGGGCGTTTCGTCCCCTCCATTGGGACACCAGTCTTAGGTGTGCGGAAACGTGGAAGTATTTTCCCACGTGGAGGTGTGCTTTCTCACGAGGGGGTGCGTTTTGCCATGTGCAGGGTGAGGTTTTTTTTTTGCCGCCCTGGACACATGTTGGCCCCCTCGAAGAGTTTCTGCGGGGATTTGTACCCCAGAATCCCGTTCCCTCCTGCCTTCTCCCACCTCCTCCCCTCCCCCACCCCATGGAGACCCTGGAAATGGCGTGTTCACGGACCCGTGACCCTTGGCCACCGGACAGACACAGCAGGGTGGTGCCTGGGAAGCAGCGAGGAAATCACAGTCCCCCCGCCCACCCCCACCCCGGCTCCCTGCCCCACCCCCCTCTGCCCCAGCCAAGCATGTTTATTCCCCCCACCCCTGGCATATGTCAGATGAAGCACGTTCTCTGGGTGGGCCTGGCCTTCGCAGACGACAGATACAGATTCCCTGCCAGGGGAGGGAGGGAGGAGATCCGCGCACCCCCGTGCTCCCCCGGGAACTTGTTTCCCCATGGGTCGGGGACACATTTCTCTGGGTGGAAACGCCTTCTTGCATGTGGATGTGTGTGTTCCCATGCGGACGGCCCCCGGCTCTCCTTGGCCTCCCCGCCAGGTCCAAGAAGGCCTAGCGCCCCGTTCCTCCCCACCCGGCAGGTGGGGAACAGACTCCCGACAGACAGAAGCTGGGGGGGGGGGGGGGAACAACTCCGGGGGGCAGAGCTCTGCCCCTCTCCAAGAGATGCTAAGTTGGGGGGGCATGGCGTGCCACCCACAGAGGCCATGCATGTTTGACCAAAGCCCTCACTGGGGTCTGAGGACAGCCTTTCCCTCAGTTCTCAGATCATTGCTCATCCGTGCCAAACTGCGTAGGTGGGTTTGAGGGGTGGGGTGGGGGGAAGACCCTCAAAACGTGCCAAGGATTCCCCAGTCCTGGGCCAGGGCAGGTAACTGTGGAGACAGGGGGGGGACACGGGGTGGGGGGGGGAGGGGAAGCGGCAGCTACAAGGGTCCCGCCTGTGTCTCCGCTCTTCACTGTGTCTCATCCCCTCCCTCGGTGCCTCGGTGTCCTAATCCCCCAACCCTGTCTCCCTCTTTGAAGCCATCCCGTCTCGATGTCAGACCACCTTCTCCCCTTGGATGTCCTCCCCTTCTCTGACCTGGCCCCCCCTTCCCTCAGCCGGCCAGGGCTCAAGGAAAGGCGCGGGGGAGCGCAGGGGGGCGAGGCTTCGAGGGACAGGTTGCAGAGAGAATGAGGTCAGCCGTGCCCAGGAACAGATGGAGGGGCAGTGGGGGGCGGGGCCTGGGCAGACAGCAGCAGGGAGAATCTGAAAGGACATGTGTGAGGTGACTGCCCGGGAAGGAGGTGCCCCAGGACAAAGGGCTTGGGCCTCTGGGGACAGGAACGTCGTCAGGAAGGGTTTGAAGGGACACCAGCAGGAGGAGCATCCTCGCCTGCTGGCATTTTGCGGGTTTGTGCCAAACTTGAGTAGGGGGTGGGGTGCTGTCTTCCACACCCGGGTCCAGAACCCCTGGCCTTGGCTCCCCAAAGCCCTTGCCTCCTGACTGTCCCTTCTCCCACCTCCCCCCATGGAGACTTAGTTCTTTTCTGCCCCCTTCCCTTGCCTGGTCTAGCTCCTCTCCAAACAGCCACGTCCTCTAAATGCTAGGGACCTGGGCCCCGAACCCTGTAGACAGATGCCCCCCCCAAGCTGGGGCACGGGAGGGGGGCTGGGGGACCCCATGATTCAGCCACGGACTCCAATGCCCAGCCCCTCTCCCCAGAACAACCCCCTGACAATCCCATGTCCCTGCCCCAACCCTTCGCGGCTCTGTACACATTTTTAAACCTGGCAAAAGATGAAGAGAATATTGTAAATATAAAAATTTAACTGTTGTTCGTGCGTGCTCTGATGGGGGTGGGGGCCCGAGGAAACGAGCCGTCGGGAGGCCCCCCTGCCCGCGCCGGGGAGGCAGTCGGAGCCCACAGCCCATCTCGGCTGATGGCTTCGAAGGCTGAGAGAAAGGGGGAGAGGGTGCTGGGGTGAGGCTGCTATGGTGGCAGTGTTGTTTGGGGAGTTCTGTTCGGGGCCCAGGTGTGGGCAGGGGCTGAGCCTGGTGTAGAGGAGGAGCGGGCAGGGGCTGATGGGGGCGGGCGGCAGACAGGCCAGAGGGTCAGCCACGGGCCCAAGACTCTCCCTCTTGGCACATTGTGAGGGAGAGCCCCGGCATCATTGTGACCCGCTTACCCCCAGGAGCTTCTGGGACAGGCGGGTGGGCGGGCGGGCAGACGCTGTGGGCACAGTGGGCTGGGGGCCTAGGGGCCCCGGTGGCCCTAGGGACCCCCATGGCCATGGCTGAGCAGCCACGGCCTGGGTGGGCCTCATATCCCAGCTCCAGCACCAACAGCTGTCAGGACCTGGGCAACTCCATCCTGTTGCTGCTGGGTCTCATCATCTGCATTAACATTGGCATCAATATGGTGACGCTGGTCAGGGCGGTTCTGGCGGGAGGGGGGACGGCAGGAGGGCTGGGGGAGGGCCTGGTGGCTGGGGCCCGCCTGGGGTCATTGTGTTCTCCATCGCCCAGCTCTGGCGCAGACTCCGCGCCTTCTTACATCGGGTGTTCCATGTCGTTTATGAGAAAGGTAAGCGGAGGCTGCTGGGGGCATAGGAGAGGCAGGACCCAGGGGTCTCCAGGCCTGACCCTGAGCCGGCCCCTTCCTCTCCAGCTTTCCCCTCTCAGACCCCACGGCGGTGCCCCCTCTCCCCCCACCCTGCACCCTGCCCTCCCCATCCCTAGAGGAACCAGCCTCCTCCCCCCCCCCCCCCAGCCTCTCACCTCCCCTCGATCCACAGAAGCTTCTAAGCCATCCTCACCTGAGAAGCAGACCCAGCCTCCGAAACAGAGAGCCCCTGCGGTCCACCTTCGATGCACCATGGACCCCATGAAAATGACCGTGACTCCCCCACCCACTCGCCGCCATCGCCACAGGGGCTCCTCGAGGCGCCGGGGGCACCACCCGGTCGCCTGGGCCCCCGACACCTACGACGAGGAGAAGCCCCCACATCGGCACCCAGCAATCTGCTCCCACAACTGGGATCACTGCGCAGACTGGGAAAGCTTCCAATCCACCCAGGGGCTCTGGGCTCCCCACACCATTCGCTTCCAGCAGACCGTAGAAGGAAAGCCCCTCAAAGGAGAGATGCGGTCGGAGCTGGGCCTGGAGGCCTACGTGTACCCGGTGAACCCCCCACCCCCGAGCCCAAAGGCCCTGAGCCACGACAACTGTGGGGCAGGGGCGGGGGCGGGGACCCAGGCCGAGCAGGAGCAGGGCGCCCCTGCCCCTCCAGCCCCGCCTCCTGCCCGGGGCCCCGCAATCGTCCCAGACCTCCCCGGGCGCCCCTCCTCGCGCCGCGTATTGTATGACGCCCGAGAAGTGAGGCGGCGCCTCCGGGAGCTGACCCGCGAGGTAGAGGCCCTGTCCCACTGCTACCCGCTGATCTCCAAGTCCAGCAATGCCGAGGGGACGGGCAAGGACTGGGTATACCGTTCCCTGGCAGAGAGGTGACCGGGAGACAAATAAAAGGAAGAGAGGAGGTGGTTTGTGATGGTGTGGTGGGGAGGGGGGGTGCCAGGGCCCCCACGGCACCCAAAAGCCCTGGTCGCTAAGACAACGCTCTCCCTGGCTACAGGGCCTAGAGAGCCCTAAGGACCCTCATCCACCTCTTGGCTGCCCTGGGCCCTGCCCACAGCTCTTTTTTCTTTCCAACGTTCCCACCTGTAGCTCCCCTGTTTCCCTTGGTGCCCAGAGCAGGTCCCCCAAATCCCTCCCCAGATCCTCAGGCAGACCTGCACTAGAGGGGGACCCCATCCCCATGGCCCTAGCCCTCGAGCGGCCTGGTTTCCGCCAGAGGTAGGCTGCAGCCACAGGGCGCGGTGTGGTTGCCTCTTAAGCCCCGGTTTCTCGGAGGGTGGCCGGCCGACCGAGAGATCCAGGCCTTCAGAATTTCCCGGCCGGGACCTGAGGTTCTCGTACCCCAGAGCAGGCTCAGAGCAGAGGATGAAATCCTGGGGACATTCTCTGTGACTTCGCTCCTCTGATTAGCACCTGCCTGTCACAATGAGGAGAGCGAGGCTCAGAGAGGATAAGGGACTTATTCGCGGTCACACAGACACCGGGGATCAACCTCGCGGCCCCTGAGGCTCCGGGCACTGCTCCCGCGGGTAGATTTCACGGCCACCGAGTCAGCCTGGCCCACCAGAATCTCCCACCTTCCTCAGCTTGCCGTGTGAACTCATCAGAATATTCCATCCACAGAGAGCAGGGAAACCCGGGCCCTACCCCACTCCTAGACAGTTGGGGTCACAGGCATGCACCCACGTACACGTGCACAGGCACGACCTTAGGGAAGGGAAGCCACGTGAGGGCAGGCGCCCAGGCGGAAGCAGCTTGGACCTCACCTTCCGGAGCAAGTGTGGTCCTGGAAGGCCCTTTGTGAATCAGCCTGCTTTAAGCTGATTCCCTTCAGTGAGTATGTCCCTACTAGGCGTTTGGAGGTTGGAGGGGAAACGCCCTGCCCGTCGGTTCTTCCTTTATTTTTGCTGAGTTGTTCCTCGAGCCAACAAAAGACTAGAGGTCCGCGGGGCACCACTTGCACGGACCCCCAGCGACGAACCTGGTTTAAAAGAAGACTCCTTTTGGCACATGGACAATTACATCTGTGCTGTGCTTTGTGTATTTCATGAGTTTTTTTCTTAAGGTGGGAGCCAACAGTGTTTCAACTTGGAGGGGTGGGCCAGTGGGAGGGCAGTTGGTTAGGAAGGGGAGAGACCACGGTTGGCGGTGGTCCCTGGCCGAGCGACCCCGGCAAGGCGGTGGTCAGTCTTGCTCTGAAGCGAAGCGGTCGCTGGGTTCAGTGACCACCACGCCTATGGCTGCAGCCACTGGCAGGACAGGGAGCGAAAACTGCAACCCTAGAGGGGACTCTCGCTGTCACCTTAGCTGCTGGCCCCAAGTGGGCGCGGGTGGAGAGTTCCATCAGGCTACTAAGCTGCCCTAAGGTCTCGAAAGAACAATGCACTGGAGGAAATCCTTTCTGGCTGATTCGGTCCCTATGAAGACTGTCTTGTGCCCACAGCTACCATATTTTGCAAATCCGCAATCAGGTGTTGACTTAAGCAAAGCCCTATGGAGACAGAGAGACAAAGGGAGCTCTGGGGTATCTGGGGACTGGACTCCCATCAGGTCGCAGCCAAGGTCAGAGACGGCCATGTAAAGAGCAAGCCAAGTGGATAAAGGAGCTGCCAGACGCTCATTGTGACTCCCCTGCCATGTGCCTCATTATGACCCAACAGCCTCACCAGCTGGTAGGTGTCCCCAGGTCCTGGCATGAGCACAGTGTGGTCGGGGCGGGGGGGGGGGGGGGCGCGGTGGCCCAGGTGGCCCTAGGACCCCCCCGCCATGGAAAACCAGCTCTATTATGACAGCCTGGGGTCCTGCAGTCCATACCAAGAAGCTCCCCAGGGTGCCAACGACTTACTGCTCCTGCTGCTGGGTCTCGTCATTCTTGTCAACATCGGGATCAACGTGGTAACTGCGGTCAGTGACGGCATGGCCGTGGGCCACCCCGCCCCCCCGGGGTGGAGAGGGCTGGGGGCGGGCGTGGTCTTCACTCCCACCCCACCGTACCCCCAGATGTGGCATGGACTCCAGAATGCCTTAGACAAGATGATACATTGGATTCATCTGAAAAGTGAGTATGGCAGCAAGAGAGGTAGGGGACACCCCTCCCCCCGATGCCACCGTCACCACCCTAGAAACCCAGGCCGCACTGTTCCCAACCCTGAGCTCTTCTGACATTCACCCTGTCCTCACGGACTCTCGTCGCCCCCAGATGAAATCTTCCAGGCTTCCGAAGGTTCCCCCAAAGACGCCCCGGCCAAGACCCAAGACGTTCACATCCACTGTGCCCTGGACCCTGTAGAAGTGAAGATGGCCCCGCCCACCTGCCATCGCTCTTCCTCCTACCGCTGTCTCCGCAGCCCCCGCTGCAGCTGTCGCCGCCACCGCCGCTGCAGCCACCGCCGTGGCCGGCACCCCGGCCACCACCGCCCCTGCAGCCACCAGTGGGGACTGAGGAACCATAGGCATTTCCCCCCCAACCGCTCCGTCTTCCACAGTCACTGTCACAGCCCCAAGATGTCACAGCTGTGGCCAGTGCCCTCCTTTGATGAGGACAACCTAGACTCCTGCCTGGAGGAGGATGACCTATCCTTCCCGCACCCCAAGTACCCATGGCGGGGCTGGGGAGGGCTCTACCAGCCGGTGGGCCTGCCCTCCAACTTGGGGCTGTGGGGCCGCCAGGGTGGGATCCTGGCCAGCCTGCCGCCACCTTCTCTGTACCTGTCACCTGAGCCGCGCCGCATGCCCAAGCGCGTGGAGGCCAAGTCGGAGCTGAGGCTGCAGTCCTACGGGCCCCACTGCCCCCAGTCCCGAATCTGGGGCAATCTGGAGGCTGAGCAGCGGACCCCGTCTCCACCACCCGTCCGCCGGCTGCCCCCCGGCCCCTCCCGGGTCCCCGCGGGACACAGCCCTTACCCCTCAGGGGCCCAGCTACTCCATGACTCCCGGGATCAGCGGTGGCGTGGTCTGGAGGGCTCCGGACCCCCCTGTGCCCTGGTGCCCCGGGGGTCCCGGCCCGAGGCCCGGGAGCCCTGCTCCCCCCAGGCCCACCGGCAGAGCCTCCCTGGCCACGCTCACAGCCAGTCCAACCGCAGCCCCCACCCATCCACGGGGCACTTGGGCTACGGCGCCCGGGACCCCCACGAGGTTCGGCGCCGGACGGGCGAATGCACCGAGGCAACGCCCGCCCGGCACCCTCTGACCACCGCATCCCTCACCGTGCTGGGCGAGACCTCCCACCGACGGGCCCCGGCTCCCGGCTCAGCCCTGCTGCCCCGCTCCTCCCAGCCCCTGCCCGAAGCCCAGGCTCCGGAGCCGCCCCCAGCCCAGCCCACCTTCAGGCCACTCAGCCGGACCCCGGGGGCCAATGGCAGCTACCAGGTATACGACAGCCTGGAGCTGAAGCGGCAGGTCCAGGAGAGCAGAGCGCGGGCCAGCTCCCTGCCGCCCCCCTGCACCTCGGCCTCCAGGCCCTCCCTGCACAGGAGCCGGAACGGGAAACTCCACTGACCGGCGGGGAACACGGGCGGTGGGGGGGCGTGGAGAGAGGAATAAAGAGCAACAAAGTCAGCGCTGTGATGTTCTGTGGCTTGGAATCGCCCCCTCCTCCTGCCAGCCCGGGTCCCTGCTCTTGGCTTCCTGACACGAGAAGCCAGTGTCCCCTTATCCGCGTGAGGCTCCCCTCGGCGGCGGCCACGCCCCCCCCCCGCCCCCGCAGGCCCCACGGTCCCGTGCCACGCACTAAGGACATCTTGCAGCGGCAGACTCCAAACCACGGGTCCCTGAGCACCTACGCTGGGTCCCTGTCGCCCTGATCCCAAAGTGGGCTCAGAGGCACAGCCCCACGCGAGACCGTGAGGTCAGATTCCAGACCCGTGGGTTCCACGTGTGGGCAGAGCCGGGACCACGGCCCGGCGAAGGGCAGGAAGCATGCCAGGGCTCTGGGGTCCAGCCGGGCCTTCCCCAGGGCTCTGAGGCCAAGGTCTCCCCGGCCTCAGGAGCCGCCAAGGGGATGGAATGTGCGTGTTTGATGGAGTGAGGCAGCGGGCAGTGGGGGACCCAGCCAGGGCCGCGGGGCAGGCACGCCGGCTTCCAGGCCCCACCTGACCGTCCGGGCTCAGGTGACCTAGTTACCAGGGCACACTGTCCCCGGCCCTCCCTCATTGTGACCCCAGCCGCCCGGCCCCATTATGACCCAGTCCTTCTCCCCCTCCCCCGCCAGAGGAGCCTGGCTCCTAGCGAGTATGTGGGGGCCAGGGGGCCCAGGCAGTCCTGGGGCCCCCGGCCATGGGACAGCGAGCCCACCCCGGAGCGCCGGGGTGCTCTGGCACCCACCCCAGGAAGTGCCAGGACCTCGGAGACTCAATTCTTCTGATTCTGGGCAGCTTCATCTTGCTCAACGTGGGGATCAACGTGGTGACTCTGGTCAGGGCAGGGCTGGGCACCAGGGGCGGGGGGCGGGGGCCTCAAAGGGGCCGAGGCGGGAGGGCAGCGGGCCTTCGGGGCTCACCGCGCTTCCGGACTCCCCCTTTCCCCGCGTCCCTCAGCTCTGGAGGCATCTGAAGAGCAACCTGCGGCTCCTCTTCCGTCACCTCTTCCCCAAAGGTGAGCGGGCCCCAGCGTGGCCTCAAGGGGATGTGGGCCTGTCCCCCTTTCTCGGGCCCCTCAGGAAGCCGGGCCTCGTCCCATCCCGATTTCCCCGCAGACAAGCAAGCCAGAGGCGTGGGCAACCGTCCCACGTGCGCGTGCTGCTCCGAGGACCCCAAGAACCTGTGCTCGAGAGTCTCTTCCGGCTACCATCGTCGCTTCCTGCCGGGGCGCTCCGACCACCTGGACTCCTGGAGAGTAGACACAAAAGACGAGAAGGCCTCCGGGTGCCGCTGGATGCCGCCTCGGGGTGGACACGCAGGGGGTCCTGTGGACGCGCCATGGGGACTGTGGAAGGAAGGGGTGATGGGAGCCGGGGAGGCCCCTCAGGTCACAGCCTCAGAGGCCCAGGCGCCCTTCCTCTCCAGGCACGAGACACCTTCCCAGTTCCCCTGGATGAGCAAGGCAGACATGGCTCCTCTCCACTTGCCCGAGACCAAGACTAAGACCCCAGAGTACGACTCGGCCCAGGCCCCGGCCCCGGCCCAGATCTCCCCGCCAGCCCACACCCCTGAGCACAACCCCCTCCAGGCCCAGACCCAGACCCAGATCTCCCCCCCAGCCCACACCCCTGAGCACAACCCCCTCCAGGCCCAGCCCTCCTCCCCGGCCCTCACTCCTGAGCACCCCGACCCCCAAGCCCAGATCCTCTCCCCAGCCCCTGCCCCCGAGCATGCCTCAGCCCAGGCCCCTCCACGTCCCCCAGGCCTCACCCCTGAGCACACCCAGCACACTGCTGCCCAGGCCCATGACCCTGAGCACCCCTCAGCCCATTCCCTGGGTCACAGTCCCGGGCACACAATAGCCCATGCCCCCCCAGCTTTCCCTCCGGCCCATGCTCGTGTGACCTATACCCCCACCCCTCACAGCCTGCTCCCTGCTCCCGCCTCTGCCCCAGTGCCTCCCCCAACTGCAACCCCAGCCCCTGGCTCAATCTCTGTCCCAACCTCAGCTCTGGTCATGACCCTGACTACCGCTCCTGTCCCTATTCCTATCTCTGTCTCTGCCACCATACCTACCCCCATCCTAACTCCTATTCCCTCTACCCCGACTGCCTTCAGCCAAGGCCTCTCCACTGGCCAGGTGGTCTACGATGCCCACAGGGCAAAGCAGAACTTATGCCACGTGTGCCCGCCCCAGAACTCTGGGTATTCCAGAAAGGACTTGGGCACCCTCCCCAGGGCCCAAGAGGGGCAGGGTCTGGGCAGTTCTGGGGCAGCGGAGCAAACACCGAAGCCACATAGTGGGGACAGTGCCAAGCCCTCCGCAGGGTCCATACTGGGTTACCTGGAGTTGGGGAATATGGAATGGAAGATCTCAAATGACGCCAAAGACAAGTTCCTACAGCCCAAGACCTTCCCTTACTGCAGCTTCCACCCTTGCGGCTCTGAGAGGAAACACACAGACTCCCAGACTCCAGTCTACCCCAAGTGCGTGGTCTACTCCAAGGATGCCATACCTTCACAACCTTGCGTTCATTCTCCAACCGGTGGCCAGAGCGTGTTGGGCACTATTCCTCCACCATGCACTCTATCTCTGCCTCTTATGCCTCCCAAATCCTTTGTCCTCCGTCAACTCTCCAACCATCAAAATCCCCCAACCTCCAAGTCTTCTCCATCCACCCCCTCTTCCCAGTTTCCCATCCCTCCCCAGCTCTCCGAGACGTTCCAACCCCCAATCCAACCCCAGGCCCCTGAACTTCACGAGAGTCCGGGCCTCAACCAAAACTCTGACCTCCAAAGGACTCCAAACCTTTCAAGAGACTCAAGAGTTCCTAGGAACCCAGGCCTTGCCCCAAATCCAGTCCCCTACAAGAACCCAGGCCTTGTTCAAGATCCTGGCCGGAACAAGCCCCCAGGCCTTCCCCAAGACCCCTATCTTTACAAGAGTCCAAGCCCTTCCCAAGACTCTGGACTTCCCAGGAATCTAGTCCTTACCCAAGATTCTGGCCCCCAGAAGAATCTAGGTCCTATTCAAGATGGAGGTATCTCTAGGAGCCCATGTCTCACCCAACCTTCTGACCTCCACAAAAACACACCATTTCCCCAAACTTCTGACATTCGGAGGAGCTCAGGCTTTATGCAAAACTCTGGAGCCTGTAGGAGTCTAGAACAAAACCAAGAGACTATACTCTATAAAAGTCAAGATTGCTCCCAAACAACTGGTCTCCATAACAGCCCAGGCCCTTCTCAAGATTCTGGAGGTTATAAGAGTACAGGTAATGCCAACGAGTCGGGAGTCTCTAGGAGTCTAGACCTTCCCCAAGATTCCTGCCCACGTAAGAGCCCATACCTTGCCCAAGACTCTGGAGTCAACAAAAGCCCAGGCTTGGTCCAAACCTCTAGCCTTCATAAGGGCTCAGGCCTTACCCAAGACTCAGGAGACTACAAGAACCCAGGCCTTCCCCAAGATTCTGGAGTCTACAGAAGCGTAGGCCTTACTCGAGATTCTGATCTCCATAAGAATCCAGGCCTTACACAAGCCACTGAAGTCGAAAGGAGATGCGGCCATATACAAGATGTTGGAATTCACAGGAGCCCAGAACGCACCCAAGACCCTAACTTCCACAAGTACCCAGGAATCAATCAAGATCCTGGCCCCCACAAGGGCCCAGCCCTTACCCAAGACCATGGCCTCCCCAGGACTCAAGGCCTTACTGGGGGATCGGGCCTCTGCAAGGATTCGTGCCTTACCCCAAGTCCCCACCACCACAAGAACCCAGGCCTTGTCCTAGGTACTGACACTGTCCAGGTCTCGGGCCTACCTCAGACCCCAAAGACAACACAAATGACAAAGTCATTTGTACCCGAGGAGGCTCCTCGGAAGGAGGGTCCAGAGCAGCACCTATCATGGATTTCTGTTCCACTGAGTCAGAACTCCTACTCCTCCAAACCCCAGGTGGTCTACAGTGACCTGCACACCTTCTCAGAGGTACCCCTGCTGATCGAGCTGCAGCCATCCCCCCGGCGAGCAGGCAGCCAAGACTGGGTGTATCGTCCCGTGAGCACCATCCCTTCAGCCTGCCAGGACCATCGCCAGAAGTCTATGCCTCCCCAAAACAACTGGAAGCCCTACTGTCCTGGGTCGGGCACCCGGGTAGGGCACGTGGTCTTTGACGCCCGCCAAAGACAGCTGGGCAGGGACAAGTGCGAAGCTCTGTCTCCCAGGCGCGTTCGCCAAGAGGCACCCAGCAACTCACCGGAGACCATCAGGGAGTGGGGACATCAGTGTGTGGTGAGGACCCTGGGAAAAGAGGGGACAAAGGTGCATTGGGAATAAAGAGACAAGAGAAGTGTTCTGTGGCTGATTGAGGCCATCCACCCCAGCCCCATTCCCGACGCTGGCCAGCCACGGGGCCTCAGGAAGACTGGTGCTAGCCTTGTCCCTGCTGCATTGCCACGTAGCGAAACCCATTGTCCCCAAGGCCCTCGAGCTGCATTGTCCGATACAGTAGCCACTGGCCACATATGGCGATTAAAACGTAATTTAACGAAAAGTAAACAAACTTCAGGGGCGCCCGGCACAGTAGGTGGGGCGCGTGATTCTTGATCTCGGGCTCATGAGTTCAAGCCCCCCACTTTAAAAAAATGAAAGCAAAACAAAAGCAAAAAGAGTAAAATCCTGTTCCTCAGTCTCAGCATCTACATTTCAAAGGCCCAATAGGCACGGGTGGCTACTATATTGGACGGCACAGATTCAGAACATTTCCATCGTCGCAGAAAATCCTGATGGACGGCAGTGCTTTATTTAGAGTTTAGAGAAACTTTTCCTTTCCCTAGTCACCCAAACCCATCATCGTCAAAGCTCCCACAGAACCCGGAGAACTTCGCTGTTTTTAGTGTGAGTGAGAGGTCACCCTCTGGGGAGGAGGGAAGATGTAGGGGTACCCTTTGCCTGATCACCCCAAAACTGTGAGATAGAGCCCCATCCTCAGTTTTCTCAATCAGGTCTCTTGGGTCACAGCCAGATATATGGGAACCTGCCTCCCCAGTTCTGGGCTGTGTTTTGGGGCTCGAGGTGGCCGAGGGAGAAGGGTTCTCTCTGTCAATGATTAGGAACCCCTGATTTCTGGGCTCCCCAAATTGAGCTCTGGATTCTGAGAGGTCCCCTCCACAGGCCACTATAATTTTTCTCGGTGTCTCTGCTTCATTCTCTTGCCATTGACTCAGGCTTATCTCACTTCAGACCCAGTCCCCAGGGTGGGAGGAGAGGGGAGGGCACCTGGTCCAGCCATGGGTCGCTCTGAGCTGTGAGCCTGTCCCTGGTTTCCTGTGGCTCTGTCTTCTCGTTTTGGCTCCTAGTCTTATCCCCGACTTAAGCTGTGCCTCTGATAGCCGTGGTAACTGAAAGCCATTTTTTTCTCTTGATAATTTCCCCTTGCCCTGCCCCAGCCCAGCTGGGATTTTCCTCTGGACTTGATTTTTTGGTCCTGATAACTCTTCCATGTACATACACGAGCTGGCAGATGTCAAAGTGGTTTTGTTTTGTTTTGTTTTTTGTTTTGTTTTTCCCTGCCCTCACTTGTGTCTGAGGTGGGCATCATTAATATGCAGGTCCCTTCCCTGAGCGAGATGTGTATTCCTGGGTCACCTCCTGTGTGTTCTTGCTTACCCCTGACTCCAAAGAGATGCCTCCCCACCCAGCTGCGAGCCGCTTTCCGACACCCCTCTGGCTCAGCTCTGTCATGGGCAACCTTCGTAGGTTGCAGTCTTTTCTCTAAAATGCAGTTATGGGGGGCACCTGGGTAGCTCAGTCGGCTAAGCACGCCAATCCACTCAGGTCACGATCTCGAGGTTTGTGAGTTCCGGTCCCATATTGAGGGGTCTTCACCGACAATGCTTGGGATTCTCTCTCAAAATAAACTTTAAAAATAAAATAAAATGCAGTTAGGATCGCATGGACGAACCCTCGCAGGTCTAAGCGATTAGGGCTCCTCCACTCACACAGGGATGCGGAGACCCCTGTTTCTCCCCGGGCCCTGGGGTGTGTCCCCCACTATTATCTGCTGTTCAGATCCATCCTCTGTCCCAACCCCACGGGATCTTTTTGTGCCTGGCTGACCTGGGCTCGAAAGTCACGAACAGTTGATCTCCATAGAAACTACAACTTCCATCAGGCACTACTTCAGCGGAACAGGAAAGGATGTGGGGGCGTGGCCCCAACGCCCTGGTAGCTCGGAAGACAAACTACAACCCCCAGGACAGCGCGAGATCTCAGCAGAGGGAAGAGTGACTGAGCTCTGGCTGGAGGCGAGGCCGGCCCGGAACCACCAGGCCGGCCGCCAGAAGGGGGCGTGGTCGCAATGGGGGGCGTGGCCCTAGGAGCTACAGGAAGAAGACACCTGTGGAGCCTTTCCATCCGTTCCCTTCCCAGCCCTCGCAGCTGCCCCTGAGAGGGAAGCCGCAGGCCACAAGCCTCTTCCCTTCCCAAATAGGTGAGTGGAGGTAGACAAGGGGCGGCGGCGGAGACTATTTCATCCCGCAGGAGGGGCCTAACGGCTACTTTTTACCTGCTGAGTCAGGTGAGCCGCTCCACGGGGGCGGGGACCAGCGTGTGGGAAAAGGGCAACGCCGGAGGAGGTATTTACTGGTTCGTTTTCAAGACTAAATTTAGAGCCCTCCATCTGCAGACCCATTGACGAACTGTGCTTGGGCTCGCTCCACCTGGGGACGCGAGAAGAACGCGGGCGACTTTTTGGCAGCAAAGGAACGGCCCGTCTAAGCTTCCTCCCGTCCGTGTTTTCCCCTAGCCCCAAACGATTGAGCTGCATGGCTTCCGCGGTCTGGGGGAGTGCGCCCTGGTGGGGCCCGCCGCCCCCAGCCCCCGCCCGGCCGCTCACGGACATCGACTTTTGCTCTGGGGCGCAGCTGCAGGAACTAACCCAGCTGATCCAGGAGCTGGGTGTGCAGGAAAGCTGGAGGGACGCGCCCAAGCCGGGGCCAGACCTCCTCCGGGCCAAGGACTTTGTCTTCTCTTTGCTGGGTAAGTAACTCTCCCTGCCTTCGGGTGCTCGCGGCTCTCGGTCCCGCCCCGCCCCGCCCCGTCCCGTCCCGGCTTTGGGTCGTGCCCTCCCGATCCTGTCTTTTCTTGTAGGTCTTATTCACCGCCGGGACCCCCGCTTTCCTCCCCAAGCGGAGCTCTTGCTGCTTCGTGGCGGGATTCGCGAGGGCTCCCTGGATCTGGGACCTGCACCCTTAGGTCCCTACGTCCGGGGACCTCATTACGACGCGGGCTTTACACTCCTAGTGCCCGTGTTTTCGCTAGACGGCACCGGGCAGGAGCTGCGACTGGACGTGGACTCCTCTTACGCGTGGCTGTGCCTCCCAGAGCGCATACGCGGAACCTCGGTTCGGGAGGCATGGCAGGATTGCCTAGGACCTCCAGTCCCAGGAGGACGTGATTCCACCCACCGAACCGAAAGTGAAGGAAGTCCCAAGAGCCGGCAAAGCTCCGTGGACCAGCCGCACGGTTCTGTCACTGAGGCTGATCCAAACGTGGCTTTGGAAAAATCACCTCCTAACGTTTCGGGGCAAGAGCCGCCTGGGCAAGGCATCATGGATCTTGGCTTTCCCACCCCGCTGGAAAACCTGAATGGTGACGTCACGAAAGCAGCCGTCGATAGCCCAGGCCCGCAGCAGACGGAGGGGTGGGAGGCATGGCCCACACTTTGCCCCGCCCAGGTGGCCGCGTGGTTCTTTGCCTCACTGGCCGCGGTCGCCGAGTCCCTGTTCCCGGTCCCGGGTGCCCCGCGCTTGGTCCACGCAGCCCGCCACGCGGGGTTCACCACCGTCCTCCTGGCTACGCCGGAGCCCCCGCGGCACCTCCTGCTCTTCGACCTGATTCCCGTGGTGTCGGTGGCCGGCTGGCCCGAGGGCGCTCGGAGCCACTCGTGGGCCGGCCCGCTGGCCTCCGAGTCGTCATCCTTCTACCTGGTGCCCGGCGGCCACAGCGAGCAGCCAGGCGCCTCCGGCTGGCAGCTCTGCTTCGCCCGCCAGGAGCTGGCGCTCAAGGCGCGCATACCCGCTCCGCTGCTGCAAGCGCACGCGGCGGCCCAGGCGCTGCTGCGCCCGCTGGTGGCCGGGACCCGGGCCGCGGCGCCCTACCTCCTGCGGACGTTGCTCTACTGGGCGTGCGAGCGGCTGCCCGCGCTCTATCTCGCGCGGCCGGAGAACGCGGGCGCCTGCTGCCTCGGGCTGCTGGATGAGCTGGGCCGTGTGCTCGAGGCCGGGACGCTGCCCCACTATTTCCTGAGCGGCCGAAAGCTCCGTGCGGGGGATGGCGCCGCTGGGCTGCTCGGGGCGTTGGCCGGGCTCCGCGGGGACCCTGCCCGGGCCCTGCGCGCCGCGGTGGAGGAGGCCAAGGCTGCGCGCAAGGGGGGCGGCTTAGCCGGCGTGGGAGGCGGGGCCCATTAAAGACGCTGCTCCTACCCGCGTGGAAAGCGCTTCTGTTGGCTGGCGGGGTGTGGTGGGGGGCCGCCGGCCCCTCGCCCGGAAGGCAGGCTGAGCGTCCTGGGCCCGAAGATCAGTCTAGAAGGCTTCCTCGCGGGTCGTTCCCCACCCTCCTGCCCCGTCCCCGGGCCCTGACCTGTGGTCGTCCCACTTCTGGCCTCTCTGCTCCTCAGATCTGTGGCGGCCAGCACCCCTCCCCGCCCGGTGCTTCCTCAGGCAACCATCTTCCCCAGTTCTTATGGTCTTTTCTCTTAGGAGTCAATAGGGAAGGGGGAGGGGGGCATATTGCTGACAAAACGCAGAAAGAAGGCACGGAGACCAGGGACTGACCAATCTGGCTCCCACAAAATCGGAGATTAAGAAGGCCGGATTCGGCCCCAGGCTAGACCTCACCACCACCTCTACCTACTCTCCCCCACTTTCCCCCTTCAGTTCTGCCCTCCCATCCGGGGCAGTAGGGTCCCCTTCTCCATTCTCCCAGCGTCCGCCATTCCATCCATCTTAAGCCCAACCTCTCCTCCCATCCAGGGATCCGCTCAGTGGAGTCGCCTCCTTGCCCCTCCTCCTCTGAACCCCAAGACGTGCGGCCTTGCCTCGGCTCCGCCTGCCTCTGAGACCGTCCCCACTCCCTGCCTCCGAGGAACCCCGGGGTTCCTCCCGCCCGGCTTCACCCCCCCCCCCTCCTCCTTCCCGGCGTCTCCGCCCCCTGCCCCGCCCCCGGGCCGGCTCTCGGAGGAGGGGGAGCCGCTGTCGCCGCCGCTGCCTAGCTCCCCACTGCCGCTGCCGCTGCCGCCGCCGCCGCCGCCGCTCTGCTGGGTCCAGCCGCCAGGCCCGGGGCTCTGACTTCGCCGGACCAGGGCGCTCTGCGGAGACACCCTCCCTCGTTCCTGGGGGTCCGGGGCGCCTAGCCCGGCGTGGAGGGAGGCTCCGCTCGCGAGGGACAGGGAGGGAGGAGCCCGGAGCCGGAGCCAGAGCCACCCGTCGCCGGATCAACAAGACAGGACAGGTTGAGGGGCGTCGGGGAAGGAAGAGGGTGCTATAGGCTGTCCCGGGGAAGCCCTGTCGCAGAAAGCTCTGACGCGCCCTGACTTGTGGGGAGCCTGTTCACATTCGGGGACTGGTGATAACGTGGGTGCACGCCTCTCGGGGGGCTGGTTGGATTGGAGGGCGTGGGATCTAAACAAGCACCAGCTGTCCCCGAGGAAATTAAGGGGCAACCCGGGGGGGAGGGGGGGCGGGAAAAAACGGATGCTCCTTGTCGCGAGGTGACAGAGGCCCTCCAGACAACCACCTACCTGGTGAACCCACTAGGCAGGGTGGATTTGGAGGTGACTTCAAAAGGAGTGGGGGGTAACAAGGTGAGGAAGGGGGTTCAGCAGCTGGGAACCATGTGAAAAAAGGTATTGCCCAGAGACAGGGTCGGGGAACCCCTAATCGCTGAGCGGGGGACAGCCTGGGCTTCCCCAGACATAGTTTTGGGGGGACTTCAGTGGAAAAAAGTGGGGGACCCACTTAGAAGGTGGCAAAGACGCCAAGGTTGGGTTCCTCCCTGACATTGGCAGTGCCCCAGTAGGGATGAGTCAAAGCTAAGGACCCACACCCTTTAGATTACAAGGGTGGGTTTGGCAGGAGTGCGGGTCCCCAAAATAGGGTGGAAAGGTGCTTC
Source organism: Herpailurus yagouaroundi (assembly GCF_014898765.1). Taxonomy (NCBI): domain Eukaryota; kingdom Metazoa; phylum Chordata; class Mammalia; order Carnivora; family Felidae; genus Herpailurus; species Herpailurus yagouaroundi. The sequence goes on along the minus strand of NW_024412439.1, from coordinate 10,497,697 downwards.
GGGGTATTGCAACCACATCTTGGAAATTTTGAGGGTCTTGACTTTGGGATAAGGGAAGAGGGGCCAGGGACACCGGAGAACAGGGAAAGGGGGTAGTTTTCAGTAGGGGGCAAAAGTCCAGGGTGGGGTCAACAGAGATACGTAGGCTGCTGGGTCCAGTGGGGCTAGCACGGGGCCCAAGGGTGGGAGCTGGCGGCCGAGGGGCGGCGGGGGGGGCAGGGGCCCTGGCGCTTATCCTCAGCTCCAGTGGGTGGGGCGGTGAGTTGGGACCCCAGCGTCAAGAGCATGCCCCGGTGAGCGCGCTGGGGGCGCCTGCCGGTTTGGGGGTGTCTCCTCCCGGGGCGCCATGGCGGCGCTGGCCAGTAGCCTGATCCGGCAGAAGCGGGAGGTCCGCGAGCCCGGGGGCAGCCGGCCGGTGTCGGCGCAGCGGCGCGTGTGTCCCCGCGGCACCAAGTCCCTTTGCCAGAAGCAGCTCGTCATCCTTCTGTCCAAGGTGCGACTGTGCGGGGGGCGGCCCGCGCGGCCGGACCGCGGCCCTGGTGAGTGGCTGGAGCGGGGTCTCCGGGTCTGGGAGGTTGAGGCCAGGGACGCCGAAGGATGGGGCCCGACTGAGGGGGGGCTCCCCGAAAGTGAGAGGTGGGGTGGGCCAGGACGACACAGCTCCTGCCAGACCGTGCCTCAGTTTCCCTTCTCTTTTGCCCATACCCCCGAGTCTCCTTGCTGTCGAGGGCAAGGGGAAGGCTTGAGGGGCTGGGTCTGGCGCTCCGAAGCCTCGCGGCTCCGGCTCGGCCCCCCACTCCTCCCCCCCCACCCCCAACACAGGAGTCCCCACCCCCACCCCCACCGTCCGCCGCCTACGTGCCGGCTCTCGCGATTCTTTCAATCCCGAGCGCAGGGGCCTGGGGGTTCCGGACGCCTGGGTCACCCCGAGGGTTTCTGCAGCTCTGGCAGCCCCGCCCCCGCCCCGGTTCTCCCGCCCCTCCACGCCTTGGCTCGGTTCCCGCTGGCCGAGCCTGCCTGGCGCGGCGCCAATCTCCCCAGCTCTCCCCCGGGTGTCCTTGCAGCTACCTCGCCAGCCCGCCCCTCTGTGCGCCCGCCTCTGTGACCTGCGCTTCGAGAGGGGAGCCGGCCACCCCCCCCCATCACCCCCTACGCGACTCCGAAGGGGGCTCCCACACGATCGGGGGACCCTCCGGCGCGAGCAGCTCCGACCCAGTACAGGGCTGGAGACCCGCTGGGAGACTGGGGGGTCGTACCACCTACAAGGGGGTACAGGGAAGTCGGCCGAGCGCAAGCGACGGGGGAAGGAGAGTTGTGAGGGTTAGCGCGTAGTCCCCGTCCAGGCTCGGCTGGCAGGAGGCCCTCTGGCCCCGCTCCCGCCGACTCCCAGCTCCCCCAGGGGCAGCCCCCTCGTGCCCTCCTCCCCCCGCCGCCGGCCCTCCGCTTGGTACGGTCCGCAGCCCACCCTCTGAGTGGGACCCGGCCCCCACGTGACTCAGCCTGCCTCGCCAGCTCCCGGGCCCCCTTCTCCGCTTTCCTCGCTTTGGTACCGCACGTCCCCCACCTCAGGCGGGTTACCTGGCTGAAAGGGAGAGGCTGAGCCTCGGGGAGGGCTGGGCCCCCCGCGAGCCAGCAGACTGATAGACAGACAGACAGACAGACAGATGGGTCAGTGTCAGACAGGCCGGCACTGGGCCAAGGCAAGGCCCGCGCCAAGCGAGCGGCAGCCGCAGCAGCAGGTGCTGAGTCAGCGTCAGCCCCAGCCCCACCCCCACTCCCGAGGGGGCGCCCCTACCCCGTGGTCACCTGGCCGCCCCCCACGGCCGCAAGCACACTGCCCCTTCGGCGGTCCAGCCTGGCGCCCTCCGCCCTCTGCCTTTGGATGGATCTCCCCTTCCTTTTCCAACTCTTCTCCCCTCCCCCACTGGTGGTTGAGCTGTAGGGTAGGAATTAAGCCATTTAAATAAATTTCAATAAATTAAACAGAAAGCTGGGGGTTAGAGGAAGCAGAAGGGCCCCACCCCCCAGCTTCCTCCCGAGTCACAGAGAGGTGGCTGAGAGCGTGCTTAGAGGGGCTGAGGGCTGGGGCCCTGGGACCTGCGTCCTCCCCTCCATTCTCCCCTGGTTCTCTCCTCTGATCCCGCCAAGTGTAGGAATGTTTCTGGGAACAGAGATGTCATTTTCAAAGATGAATGTCTCTCTCTCCAGAGCCTCAGCTCAAAGGCATCGTCACCAAATTGTTCTGCCGCCAGGGTTTCTACCTCCAGGCGAATCCTGACGGGACCATCCAGGGCACCCCAGAGGACACCAGCTCTTTCAGTGAGAGAGGAAGCCAGCTGCTGGGGGGGAGGGGAGGGGAGAGCGGGGCTAGGAGGTGGCCATCCTGTGCCTGCTTCAAGTGCTGTCATTCTCCGTCTGGCTCTTTGACACCCCCCCCCCCCACCACCACCAAGGGAAGCAGGGGAGCCAGGATGGGGGTCTGAGGCTCGGGACACTGATGCCCCCTCTCTCCACCCCCAGCCCACTTCAACCTGATCCCCGTGGGGCTCCGTGTGGTCACCATCCAGAGTGCCAAGCTGGGTCACTACATGGCCATGAACGCCGAGGGGCTGCTCTACAGCTCGGTGAGACACTGAGGCCGAGTGGCCAGGGGATCGCCGGCCCTGCCAGGGCTCCCCAGCTACAGCCTTAACTACCGCTGGGACTCCCTCTCCCTCCAGCTCTTGCTGATGTGCTGTTATTGCCCACCGCAGAGCACCTCCGCTAGGGTCCCTCCCATCCCTGCTGCCTGCGTAGCCCCCCAAGCACCACCAGGCTCTTTGGCCAACTCTTCCGGCCTTTTGGAACTCCTGCACATCCTACTCCCTCCAGATTTCATGGTTACTGAACTTCGCCAGACTCAGCCCGGAGAGGGGCTGGCAAGAGAGGCTGGAAGGAGAGTAGAGAGCAGGTATCTTCTTATTCCAGGCCCCACCCCCACCTCCTCGGTGGGGGGGGGGGGGGGGTGACCAGATGCTCCCTCGTTCCCCCTTTCTCCTAGTTTCTGCACGGAGTAAGAAGTTGGCCCTCCAGCCCAAAACGCAGGGGTTGTATCCTGACTGGTTCTTTTTTAAGTTTATTTATTTTAGAGAGAGAGAGAGCAGGGGAGGGGCTGAGAGAGAGAGAGAGGGAGACGCAGAATCCAAAGCAGGCTCCAGGCTCCGAGCTGTCTGCACAGAGCCCGACGCGGGGCTCGAAATCTCGAGCTGTGAGATCATGACCTGAGCCGAAGCGGGAGGCTCAACCGACCGAGCCACCCAGGCGCCCCCTGGCTGCTTCTTCTGGGGCTCCCTTCTGTGCAGTGATAAGTCTTTTCGTCTCTGTCTCTGTGTGTCTTTCTGGCTCTTTGTCTCGTCAGCCGCATTTCACAGCTGAGTGTCGCTTTAAGGAGTGCGTCTTCGAGAATTACTACGTCCTGTACGCCTCTGCTCTCTATCGCCAGCGCCGCTCTGGCCGGGCCTGGTACCTGGGCCTGGACAAGGAGGGCCGAGTCATGAAGGGAAATCGAGTCAAGAAGACCAAGGCAGCGGCCCACTTTGTGCCCAAGCTCCTGGAAGGTGAGTATGGATGGACTCAAGGAAAGGACGTTGGGGGGAGGGTGCTGGCCTCGATGTGAACATTGAGTGACACACAGCTAAGGTACTAAAGAGGACACCTGTTATGAGGGGTCAAACCAGGAAGGCTCCGGCCCCTGGCCCCTGGGACTTTGGGGAGCCCTTCTCCTGTGGGTTGGGATTCCCAGAGGATGGGTGTTGGGGATGGGAGCCCTTTCAAAGCTGATTCTTCCCACGTCTCTCCGTGCCTAATTCTCCTTCCTGCTCCTCTCTCTCCCCTTCACAGTGGCCATGTACCGGGAGCCATCTCTCCACAGTGTCCCTGAGACCTCCCCTTCCAGTCCCCCTGCCCCCTGAAATGTAGTCCGTGGACTGGAGGCTCCTGGCCCTTGCACGGAGCCAGCCACAGCCACAGCCTGTCTCCCAGCCCTGCTCCCGGCCCCGCCCCCACCCGTGCCGCCACACTCATGCCCTGAGCAGCCAGGTCCCACCAGGTGCTCGATCCTGAGGGAGCCAAGGGGCTGGTTGTGACTCCCCAGGCTTCCCTGCTCCTCGGGCCTGGAAGTTCAGAGAGGGGGAGGCTGACAGTGGTCCTGGCTGATCCCTTCTTTCCTTCCACACTCACAGCCGCGCAAAGCCTTTTCCCAAGAAGGCGCCCGGGTTCCCAAAATGACAGAACCAGGACATAAATATTCCCCACCCCGGGGCTCAGCCAGTTCCTGGAGCCCTATGCCCTTTTCATTGCCACTGAACCATAGATGTATAGGTCTACTGGAGCTCAGGATCAGTTTCCTTTTTTCCCTCCTCCACCTTCTGCCTTGTTCTGGACAGGTTCTGGAACACCAGGCACCCTAGCCAGGGCCCTTTTTGCACTCAGGCTCTGGGCTGGATCCATCAGGCTTCTGTCCTTGACCCAGATGGACCCCCTGGTTTCCAGGTAGAGAGGGGCTGGGTATGAGCCCTGTCCAGCTGCTGGCCTTGGCCTGAACTAGGACCGGTCCCAGAACACCACAGTTTTAACTTTCTTATCCCAAAGACACCCACTGCTAGAGCATGGTGTTCTAGACACATATGGAGCCATACTTCCTCCTGAATCTCGGCTCTAGGACGTAGACCAGGACTCAGCCCTTTCCTCCAGGATGGAAACGAGGCCTGAATAGCCATAGTAATGCTCATACAGAGGAAGCTCTAGACCCATCCTCCTACCTTCTCTAGTAATGCGTTTCTTGGTGAATCAAGAAACACTTCTTGTTTTTCCTAGGTTTTCTAAAAATCTGATTCTTCCTATAGAATGCTAACCTTATTTATACATGCAGTTTCTAGCTCCTGCAACTCAGCTGGGGTCCCGCCGGGGAAACAGAGTCTGAGGAAGGGCAGAGGAGTTTGGGCAGGAATCCTTGGCTCATAGTAGGGAGGTTGGGATGAGCAGGGGGCCACAACCATGGCTTGTTTCGGCTGTGCTTGGGTTTGGGGGGGGGGGGAACATGAACACTTAGCTACCTCAGCAGGAATTCCTCCCAGGTCCCCTTTAAAGCTGAGGTCTTTAGGGTAATGAGTCTAGAATAAAAAGGATAAGAGGAGGGACACAACCTTGATCCCCCAGTGCAGAGACCCCAGTTCAGCAATAAGTTCCACCCCACTCCCCTACCAATCAGGCCAAGGAGGGCGAGGGCCTCTCGGGGCTCTAGACCTCATATACCCCCAGAGCTTCTAACTGACTAGAACTTGCTTAACTTACAGCTTATAACCTCAGCTAAGTTTTAGGTACCCAAAAAGGACCTGACTAGATTTTCCCAAAAAAGCGTGGAGAGCTTGGGGCAGGCCTGGAAAAGACCAGGAAGCCACCAGTGACTAGGAGGGACACTCTGAGTAGCCTCAGACCTGGGCAGGGTAGAGGAGAGGGCCCTAAAGGGAGGGGCTGGGGCTCAGAGGCTGGTCACTTTTCCTCAGGCTCTATTTCTGGCTTGTTGCAAGAGGGGTGCATATTCCCCTCACCCACACAGACCCCGCTCAGGCTCCACCCGTCTCCTGGCTCTGCTCCCAGGGGACAGGGTCTCCACTCCATGCTTTCTCAATTAAAGACGATTTGTACAACGATTTACACGTTGTCTGTCATCTGTGGGTGGCGGGCATTGGCAGTTGCTTGGGGCGGGACCAAGTCCCAGGGGCGGGGCGGGTGGGCTGGCGGCTGCCCCCCAACAACAGGTGCACATTCCTGGGCGCCTCGTCACTTCCCCTGCGCTGGCGAACGGAGCGAAGTCACTGAGCTACGCGGCCGGGCTATGACCTCTGGGGCGCTGCTGCTGCTGCTGCTGGGGGCGCTGGGGGCGCCGCTCGCCCCGGGTAAGTGCGGGCCTCAGAGGAGCAGTGACAGGACCAGGGGTCGTGGCAGGGCACGGTGGCTTCACTCAGTGCCCTCCTCTTCCAGGCGCCCATGGCTCGGAGGCGGAGGGCCGGCTCCTCGAGAAGCTTTTCTCGGGCTACGATAGCTCGGTGCGGCCGGCGCGGGAGGTGGGAGACCGTGTCGGGGTCAGCATTGGCCTCAGCCTGGCGCAGCTCATCAGCCTGGTGAGGGCGCACGCAGGGGTTTGAGGTCCGACTTGCGGAACGGCTGGGGGCGTGGCCTGGGGCGTGGCCGTGGCCTGCTGGGGGCGTGGCCAGGCCGGGAGATAGGCCGTGAGCCGAGATTGGGTCGAAATCGGGCCAATGGACAAGCTGTGGGCGTGGCCGCCGGACAGGCCAGGGGTGGGGCAGGCTAGGGCGGCGAGCCGGGCTGCGGGCGGATCCTGAAGTGAAGCCCGGACTCCACGGCGCGCTGGGGGGCGGGTCTTGAGGCGGGGTCGCAGGCTGGGGCGGAGCTTGGTGCGGGACCGGGTCAAGAGACCACAGCGGCTGGAGATGCAGGGTTGGGTGAACTGCAGGCTGTGGGCGGGGCCGGGGGTGGGCGGACTGGTAGATGAATTGGCTGGCCGGGTAGACGGCCGGAAGTTTCTGAGATAGAGGCGGGGCTCAAACCAGGGCAACATCTTGGAGGCAGGGCTTGGACCCGAGAGAGTGGGACTCCGGAAAAAGAGGGGTTTCCAGAGGGAGCTTGACCCTCCGAGCCCCTTCATTGCTCTCTATTCACGTCACCTCTACCCTTGAAATTTTTCCCTTCTAGAACGAGAAGGATGAAGAGATGAGCACAAAGGTGTACTTAGACCTGGTACGGAGACCCCGTGGGGTGGGAAAGGGCGTCCCGCTGCCTTTACAATTTCCTCCAACGTCCCGCTCAGTAAAGAGTATTATTTCTAAGAATCACGACCTCGGAGCACATGACCCAAAGGGAAGCTTCAGGAAACAATACGTATATTTACTATGAGAGTTGCATTCCATATTCTAATTTTTTTTCACACTTTGGGTACACCAAGTTTTTTATTTATTTCTGAGAGTGTGTGTGCACAAGCAGGGGAGGGGCAGAGAGACAGAGAGAGACACAGAGGCGGAAGCAGTCTCCGGGCTCTGAGCGGTCAGCCCAGAGCCTGACGCGGGGCTGGAACTCACGAACTGTGAGATCATGACCTGAGCCAAAGATTGACGTTTAACTAAGCCCCCAGGGGCCGCTTATTTGATTCCAGACACGCTGAAGGGTCGACAGCTGTAGTTTGAAAAACACTGTTTTAGTGGCTAGCTAGTGCCACCTGCTCAGTGGGGGAGGGGGAAATTAGCCGACGGGGTCCCAGCCAGTAAAGGTGCAGCCGGGATCAGAACCCCGACTTCCAGAACCCTAGTCCCTGCCTGCCGGCTTCCCTCCCTGGCACTCCCTTCCCGGGCTTCCTTCGGCCATCCCCAGTCCCCTCCCAGCCTCCAGCCCCGGACAGCCCCTCGGCCTCTGCTTCCACAGGGGTGGACTGACTACAGGCTGAGCTGGGACCCCGCGGAGCACGAGGGCATCGATTCACTGCGCATCGCGGCTGCATCCGTGTGGCTACCGGACGTGGTGCTCCTAAACAAGTAGGGTCTTCCCAAAGACCGGGAGGGGGGCGGGGTCGCCGAAGGGCGGGGTCTCCGGAGGGCGGGGTCCTGATCCTGGCAGCTGAGAAGACCCTTCACCCGCAGCAACGACGGAAATTTTGGCGTTGCTCTGGACTTGAACGTGGTTGTGTCCTCCGACGGCTCCGTGCGCTGGCAGCCTCCAGGCCTCTACCGCAGCAGCTGCAGCATCGAGGTGGCCGGGCTCCCCCTGGGAAGCTCAGGGCTCACAGAAACCTTGCTTCTCCCCAGAGGCTGACGCCCCTCCCTCCTCCCATATGCCCTCAACCTCACATCTCTCCCGCCCTCCTGATTTTCCGTTGTTGTGTGTGTGTGTTTTTTTTTAATGTTTATTTATTCTTGAGAGAGAGCCAGAGAGAGCCAGAGCGTGAGCGGGGGAGGGGCAGAGAGAGAGGGAGACACAGAATCTAAGCAGGCCCCAGGCTCTGAGCTGTCAGCACAGAGCCTGCCCGCAGGGCTGGAACCCACAAACCACGTGATCGTGACCTGAGCTGAAGTCAGACACTTAACCGACTGAGCCACCCAGGTGGCCCGATTTTCCGTTGTTTCTTCTCCTCCCGTCACTGTCCCTGACTTCCAGTCTTTCTCAGTGATCCCGCTTCCATTGGCCAAGGCCACCCCTAATAACCTTCCAATTCGTCTGTGACCTTCCAACTCCCCCAGTACCCCCCCCCCGCAACAGTTCTCTGGCAGCCCTGGTGACACCCCCCCCACATCACCCCCCCCCCCCCCCATCCAGGTCACCTACTTCCCTTTCGACTGGCAGAACTGCACCATGGTGTTCAGTTCTTACAGCTATGACAGCTCAGAGGTCAGCCTGCAGACCGCGTTGGGTCCTGACGAGCAGAAACGGCAGGAAGTGTACATTCATGAAGGGACCTTCATTGGTGAGCGGGCATGGCTCCCACGTCCATGGCCTTTATGCTTTCCAGTTTTTTTGTTGTTTTTTTTTTTAATTTTTTTCAATGTTTTTATTTATTTTTGGGACAGAGAGAGACAGAGCATGAACGGGGGAGGGGCAGAGAGAGAGGGAGACACAGAATCGGAAACAGGCTCCAGGCTCCGAGCCGTCAGCCCAGAGCCCGACGCGGGGCTCGAACTCACGGACCGCGAGATCGTGACCTGGCTGAAGTCGGACGCTTAACCGACTGCGCCACCCAGGCGCCCCTATGCTTTCCGGTTTCTAACAGGCTGATAAATACCGCCCCCTCTCCACCCCCCCCACCCCCCATCAGCAACGCCCGGGACAGCCCTGTGGGGTCAGCAAGACAAGTTTCGCAGATATGGAAAACTGAGACTTGTTCACGTTTATCAGAGATGGGCTGCCCAGCCTGATGTCCACAGCTAGCCCTTATCACATCAGCCACCTGAGGGTTAGGATGTGGCAGATCAAGCCGTATCTGGCACCGGTAAGGTCAGGTCCTACATCTGTGTCCTGTTCTTCTCTCTTCCCCTCTCCTTCCTCCCAGAGAATGGCCAATGGGAAATTATCCACAAGCCTTCTCGGCTAATCCAGCCTCCGGCGGATCTGAGGGGAGGCGGGGAAGGACAGCGGGAAGAAGTCACCTTCTACCTCATCATTCGTCGGAAGCCTCTCTTCTACCTGGTCAATGTCATTGCCCCGTGCATCCTCATCACTCTCCTGGCCATCTTCGTCTTCTACCTGCCTCCAGATGCAGGTAAGGGAGGGAAGGGCCCTGCCAACCTCCCCACTTCTCTCCATCCAGTAACTTCTGCCTCTTCCCTTTCAGAATCCTAGGATCTCCTTCTTGGGACCAATAAGCTCCTGGGATTAGACAATTCTCCTTTATCCTTCTCCCATTCCTGGTATCCTCCCCAGCTCACTCCCCTCTTTTCCAGACACCTACTAGTCCCTTGGCCTCCTATCCCCCTTCGAAACAATAGTGACATTTCTCTAGGAGGCAGCAGAGTAACCTTGGGCAAATTCTTTCCTCTCTCTGTGTCTCAATTTCCTGATCTGGAAATGGGGACAATTGTTGTCTCGACCTGATAGGATTATTCTGAGGATGAATTGAGTTAATAGAACCGTGCCCGGCACCAAGTAAGTTCTGTGTAAGCATTAGTATTATTTTTACTATTTTTGAGCCTTGCTAGAAGTAGTATAATGAACACGTTGCATATATTAACTCAATTCTAATCTTTACAACTCCGTGAGGTAAGTACTGAACTGTCTTCCCATTTTACGGAGGAAGACAAAGAGGCTGAGAGAGTTTAAGGCATTTGCCCGACATTAGGCAGTCAGAGAGAGTTGGTGCCAGCCTGATTCACAGACAGAAATCCTCAACTCTGGTATTTAAAGCACTCTTTCCTTCTCTCTGGCATTGAGTTCTCCGTCTAGAGAAGGAGAATGATCCAGCTCTAGAACACACTTCCAAATGTAACTTCTACTTCCTCCCTGAGCAGGGCAAATCTTGGAACCCAATATTACAGGACTAAAGTAGAACAGACCATAAAAGTTATTTATTTCCATACCTTCCTTGAAGTTCGAGGTGCCTGTTGTATGCCCCAAGAATAATCAGCCACCTGGCACATCCTTATATACTTTGTTTCATTTTTAGATCCTTCAAATTGCTATTTAGTTCCTTAAAAAAGCTACAAGGGTTGGTCTATTCGTTCGTGCAATGATATTTGTTGAGCATCTATAATGTGCGAGGCACTGGGGCTACCTCAGTGAATAAAAGAGACAAAAATCTCTGCCCTCCTGGAGTTTATGGTCTAGTGGGGGAAACAGCCAACAACCAAAATAAATAAATCTATTAGGGTGTATACTGGGAGAGGACAAGTCCTAAAGAGGAAAATAAAGTAGGAAAAGCGGTTAGGGAGGATGAGAATGGGGGCAGGGGTTGTAATTTAAACTAGAATGGTCAGGGGTGCCTGGCTGGCTTGGTCGGTATAGCACGTGACTCTTGATCTCAGGGTTGTGAGTTCAAATCCCATGGGGGGTGTAGAGATTACTTAAAATCTTAAGGGGCGCCTTGGTGGCTCAGTCAGATGAGGGACCACCTCTTGATTTCAGCTCAGGTCATGATCCCAGGATCATGGGATCAAGCCCCATGGCAGGCTCTTGGTGCTGAGCATGGAGCCTGCTTACGATTTTCTCTCTCTCTCTCTCTCTGTCTCTGTCTCTGTCTCTTCCCTGCTCGTGCTATCTCTATCTCTCTGTCTAAAAAATAAATAAAATCTTGGGGCGCCTGGGTGGCGCAGTCGGTTGAGCGTCCAACTTCAGCCAGGTCACGATCTCGCGGTCCGTGAGTTCGAGCCCCGCGTCAGGCTCTGGGCTGATGGCTCAGAGCCTGGAGCCTGTTTCCAATTCTCTGTCTCCCTCTCTCTCTGCCCCTCCCCCGTTCATGCTCTGTCTCTCTCTGTCCCAAAAATAAATAAACGTTGAAAAAAAAATTAAAATAAATAAATAAATAAATAAAATCTTAAGGAATAGAACGGTCAGCCAGTGCCTCACTAAAAAGGAAATATTGGATCAGTATTTGAACAAAGAGTGAAGGGGTTGAGAGAATGTTCCCTGGCAGATATCTGGGGGGAAGAATGTATCAGGTGCAGTTAGCAGTGAATGCGGACTCTGGAGTGGGAGTGAGCCTTGCGTATTCGAGAAGTAGCCAGGATGACTGAATGAAGTAAGTGAGAAGGAAAACAGTAGGAGATAAAGTCAGAGAGTTAGCAGAAGGCCTTGTCAACCATACTAAACACTTTGGCTTTTATGCCGAAGAAGATGAGAAGCCACTGAAAGGTTCTGAGAAGGAAAGGGATGTATCTGATTTCCATTTTAACAGGATCAGTCTGGCTGCTCTGTTGAGAACAGTCAGCAGGGGTAAAGACAATGAGGCAAAGAGGAAGCGTTCTATTTTTTTTTAATTTCTTTATTTTTTAATGTTTATTTATTTTTGAGGAGAGAGAAACAGTGCGTGTGAGTGGGGGAGGAGCAGAGATCTGGGGGGGGGGCGGCGGGTACAGAGGATCTGAAGTGGGCTCTGGGCTGACAGCAGAGAGCCCCAGGTGGGGCTCGAACTCACCAACCGTAAGATCATGACCTGAGCAGAAGTCGCACGCTTAACCAACTGAGCCACCCAGGCGCCCCGAGGAGGTCTTTATAATAACTCAGACCTGAGGTAATGGTACTTTGTATGGTTATATTTTGAAAGGAAAACCAGTAGGGTTTGCTATGGATTGGGTATGGGTTAAGAGAGAGGGAGGAGAGTTGAGCAGGACTGAGAGCCACAGAAATGATGGATTTGTCACTTCTGAAGTGGGAAAGGCTGTGGGAGGGGTTGGTGGTCGAGGGATTAGGTTTTGGACAGGTTAATTTTGAGATGTCTCTTGGACATCCAGGTGGAGAAGTTAAATCGGCAGGTGGCTATAAATCTGGAGTGTAGGAGAGTAAGTCCGAGCTGGAGGTTATCGTTGTAGGACTCATCTGCCTGCAGTTGGCCCTTCCAAAAGCCTGTCCTTGAGTGGCCTGGAGACATGGTCACTGATTATGCCATGGAAATCGCCTTCTGGCAAAGCCTAATCCTTCCACCTTCCTCTCTGCCCCGCAAGGAGAGAAGATGGGGCTCTCGATCTTTGCCCTGCTGACCCTGACTGTGTTCCTGCTGCTGCTGGCAGACAAAGTTCCTGAGACCTCCCTGTCTGTCCCCATCATTATCAAGTACCTCATGTTCACCATGGTGCTCGTCACTTTCTCAGTCATCCTTAGCGTCGTGGTCCTCAACCTGCACCATCGCTCACCCCACACCCACCAAATGCCCATTTGGGTCCGTCAGGTAAGATGTCCTTCTCCAACCAGTGTTAACTCTCAGTCCTAGCATTCGTCTTTTTGTGCAGGTGCCACTCCTCTCTCCTACCAACTTCACAGACCTGAGCGATAACTACAACCCCTGGTAGAGTGTTCAAGTGCCAAGGCCAGTTGGGTGTTGAAAGGTTGCACAGTCAACTTTACCCTCCTGACATTATCATGTCCTAGATCCCCTATTGGCTTCATCAATACTGCCCATCCCTGGGTCGCAGGGAAACATCCTCGGGCTCAGGTCCTGTCAGGGTGGAAGCCGTCGGAACTTTGTTTTCGGGACAGGATGCCTCCAACCCACTTAAGTTAAGGCCGCGTGGTTGCACTTCCTCGCTGTGCAGCTGGGGGACGCGCGCACGCATGCGCAGGGATGGGCAGGTGGTTGGGGACGGTGAGCTACTTCCCTTCCCGTCTGAAAGCATGAGAGCCCCCCCACCCCCAGCCACCCACGACCAATATGCCTTTCTACTCAGCAGATCTTCATCCACAAACTCCCTCCATACCTGGGTCTGAAGAGGCCCAAACCTGAGAGAGACCTGATGCCGGAGCCACCTCCTGTAGCCCTCAGGGACTCTCCAGCAAGTGGCTGGGGTCGAGGAACAGATGAATATTTCATCCGGAAGCCACCGAACGATTTTCTCTTCCCCAAACCCAACAGGTAGTACCTACTCTCCGTCGCCTACAAGGAAGGGAGAGCGTGAACTACCGTTCCCAGAAGGCTGTGCAGAGGCAGGCGGCTTAAGGTCCCGGAAGATGCCCTTGAGCATCATGGGAAGTGTAGTACCCCTTCTGCCGCCTACTTTGCGGAAAGGCGGAAACTAAAGCGTAGAGGGATGGGAGGAATTGCGGAAGACTGGAGAGGTCGTCGCTGACGGGGAGAGCCTAGAGGGCCCTCTCACGTTTCGAAAACTGACAAGAATGTTGGAGGAGGGAATTGGGATGGAGCCTAGAGCGTGGCCAAACTGTCCCGCCTCTTCCAGGTTCCAGCCTGAACTGTCTGCCCCGGACCTGCGGCGATTTATCGATGGCCCAAACCGGGCTGTGGGCCTGCCTCCCGAGCTGCGGGAGGTCGTTTCCTCGATCAGCTACATCGCTCGACAGCTGCAGGAACAGGAGGACCACGACGCGGTAAGTCCAATGAGGGTGGAGCAGGGCAGGGCCTGGGTGGCCTTGGCTCCACCCGCCAATCCAGGCTCCGCCCCTAGCACTCGGTTTGGTTTCTGATTGGAAGCTTGCCTCCTTTGGTTCCGCCCCCTGTTTTCCGACTGGCTCTTCACTCCATCCATCTCCCGCAGTTTCGCTTTCCTCTGTCCCACGGCCCGCCCCTGTCTCAGAGCTCGTAGGACAGGGTAAGGGTAGCGGGCAGACCTTCCCTGGGGGTCTGCAGCTCAGGAACAGTTTACTCTGCCTACCCCCAGCTGAAGGAAGACTGGCAATTTGTGGCCATGGTAGTGGATCGCCTTTTCCTCTGGACCTTCATCATCTTCACGAGCGTTGGGACCCTCGTCATCTTCCTGGATGCCTCGTACCACTTGCCCCCTGCCGACCCCTTTCCTTGAGGACAGAGGGCCAAGACCCAGGTCCTCTGCGGGCTGCATTGAGAGTCCGGCGGTACTCTCGAGTCCTATCCCTTTCTGCCTCTCGACTCCACTAGGAATCCGGCCCTCCCAGGTCATTGCCTTTATGGGGAGCGAGCCGAAGTGGGACGGGGCCGACTGAAGCCTTGGGCCCCAATAGACATGCACTATCAGTTTATTTAGTCTTTGGTTTCTTGTAGAAGTTCCTTTGGATAGCAACACTAGCTTCCCAGTATAATGGAACAAAGAACAAGAACTAGACTGTAAGCCTTTTGAGGGCAGGAACTGTGCCTCGTTCACTGTAACATCCCCAGCTCCTAGCACAGGTCCTGACCTATAGGATTGTAGGTGCTTAACGTCTGTTGAGTGAATAGGGGTTTTGTTGTTGTTGTTGTTGTTGTTGTTGTTGTTTTTTCCTGGAAGGAAATGCACCAAATAATAGTGCTTATGTTTGCATGTTGAGACTAGTGATCTTTGTTTTCACCTTTCTGTAATTTATTTTTTTGTAATAAGTGTTATCTTTAGGATAAAAAAAAAAAGGTTATGTCTAAAAGGATGCATTTGTAATAAGGGGGGGGGGGGAGAAAGAGCCCTTTAAATCCTTCCTTCAGGTTTCAGCTTTGGTGCTCAAACTTTGGATAAGCTAAGCTATTGAACTGCTCTGGGCCTAAGTTTCCACATCTGTAAAATGAGGCGAATGACAGGACCTACTCCCTTAGTCTGAGGGTTATGTGACAAGATGGGAGCAAACGCATGATACAGCAGACATCAGAGGTTGCCAACTGGTGTGTTTTGTTTGACCTGTGTTGTTGACCTCACAGGTTTCAGTGTGAGTTCACTACTTTAAAAGTTTGGATAGTGCACAGAGAAATTTAGATGTCCGGCTTCCCTTGGGGGAGGGAAATTAAACATACGGTAACACCAGGCCTGACTCCCCTGTTGGCAGCAACCTGAGGGGTAGTGGCTGCCTGGTCTGGTCAAGGTTATTTGTACCAGAATTCTTCAAAGCCCCCACCCACCTGACCCACGACTTCCCTCATTTTACTTGCCTGTCCCATTAGACAAAGTAAAGGGGAGGGGAGGGGGGGGGATGAGGAGTTGAAGGTAGTGGGGGGCTAGGAGTGGAAAAAGAAAGCTTGCCGTATCCCATGACTGTCACTTGTTTTGTGCGTCGGTTTCCTTTCAATTTGGAGACAGGGTTGCACCTGGTTTAAGGCGCATGGGCCACTAGGATCTTGTGCCCAGCAGGCTGTGTGAACTGGACTGAGTTCATGTTTCTGCCTGGAGGTCAGACCAAAGTCAGCTTGAGCCTGGTGGCTGCGGCCATTATGGTGAAGCATGTAGGGTCACCAGGCCCTCACGCCTCCTCGGTTGCTGGAAGCTGTGGCCCCAAGAGGGATAATACAGCTGCAGCTCCCAGGATCCCTGTGGGACAGGGCAAGCGTGTCCCTGTCCGGCCGACCCACCAGCCACGAAAACAAGTGCGCTTGGCGTACTACTGAGGAGGACAGTTTGTTTGTCTTGTTGGTTTATTGGCCTAGAGAGTTGGACACACACACAGATGCGGAGATAAATATTGGTCAGTTTCTCTAAATCTGGGTCCTCACTACATATAGAGCTATAGTCTGTAGAATTCTAAACCTTGCGTGCTGTGGCACAGAACCAGTGGCCTTCCCATTCCTCCGTCACCCCTCTTCCCAGGGAGCATGGGGAAAGAGGGCACAAACTGACAAGACCCGAATGACTTTCAAAAGACGAGATTGCAAAATCCCAAATTTCCAACCTCTGAAATTCACAATATTCAGGTTCCCCAGCTCAGATACATATTTTTAATCTCCGATTTTGCCACAATCTCATTGATTGCCCAGAACGACCACATTCTGGAAACTATTTTCCTAAATCGTCATTAAAAAAAAAAAAAAAAAAAAAAATGTCTACAATCTCAGTTCTCCCAAAATGTCCACAGTTTTGGAATTTTGACCTGTTCTGAAATTCGAATTGCCCGGTCCACCCTCAACTCCTTCCATTTCCTGTGCCTTTTTGCCTCAGAGGAGTGCAGGTTAAGGATCTAGGGGAAGCAATTGTAGCATCTGCTCCCTGCCTCCAAGGCCTTTCTGTCTCTCTTGTGGTTCCGCTGTGTGTATGTGTGTGTGTGTGTGTGTGTGTGTGTGTGTGTGTGTGTGTGTGTAGGTGTATATATATATGTGTGTGTGTAGATATATATATAAAATTTGTGTGTAGATATATATATATGTATTTTTTATTATGTTCTTTTTTCGCAGTTTTTCTAAAGTGCCAGAAACAAGATTTGTGGGAATTTTTTAGTGATTTTTTTTTGCATTTTCCCGTTTTAAGCATTTTTCCCCCTTAAAAATTGGAACTTGGTACATTCAGTAGGAAACTCTTCACTCGGACTGTGGCCAAGACCAAGAAAAGTGCAAAGAGACAGAGGAGGAGTGGAGGAGTGATACTCCTCCATGGTTAACATTCAGGAGCCTGTCAGAAACCTCCCCCTTCCTATATGCTAGGAGGGTCAGATGCTCCTGGTCCTTCCCTCGAGCTCACCTCCCTCCAAAAGCCATGGTCTTGCCCTTTCAGCATCGTTGAGAGGGCGGCCATCTTGGCCCCAGAAAACAGTAGCTGGGAAAAAGCTGCCATTTAGGTGACGGCAGCCTTTCCCCTTTTTAAACTGCACTCCTGTAATTCCCATTTGTCAAATTTCCTCCCCCAAACTGGCTCTCCCCTTGTGAGCTGTTTTTATTTGGGGGGGGGGAGGAGGTGGGTGGGATGGGAAATGTTCATCCAATCACAGAGTGGGGACGCCCGGTCATCAAAGAGAATTAGGAGCAAACGTTTCTTCAACTCCCCCGCTGGAAGGAAACATACGGACCCCTGACCAGGGTTAACTAGTGCAAATTAGGGATTAGGGACTGTTTCGGGTCCCTGCACCCCATCCCTAGGCTGGGATCTTTGGGTGTGGGGAACTGAGTCAAAGATGGGGTATAAGGTGCTATTTTGGAGGAAAAATTGGTGGGGATACCCCAAAGCCCACCAAGGGAGTAGGATGGTTCCCCAAAAACCACCTGGAGTGAATGGTGAGGGAAGCGACACTGGGGAAGATGGAGGTAAAAGTAAGGACGGGAGGTCATGTGCAAATCTTGGGTTTACCCACCCATCCAACCCCCATCACTTTTCTGGCTATTTGGTCTAGTCTGGGAGAAACCATCAGGAAAAAAAAAACAAAAAACCAGGGAGAAAGTAGATTCTCTTCCCCATCGCATAGGGAGCTCCTCCCTCCTGGCCCCCAAATCTGATTTAGCCCAGAAGAGGCCATAGGTAGAGGCAGGAAGAGGTGTGATCTACTCACCTCTTTGCCTTGGAAGAAGAATCTGGGGCTCACTGGATTTGAGGGTCAAGATAGGGCTGAGATTAGTGCTGCCCTGGGCTGGGGAAGTGCTCAGCCGTGGAACAGATGGGTAGCCCTCCCCCCAACACCTCCTTGACCTGGATGGGAAGAGGCCATCTCCAGAGTCTAGGAGAATGAGGAGGAATGTGGAAGATCCAAAGGCATGGAAGCCAAAGAAGGCATGGCGTCTTAACGTGAAGGGAACAGGGACACAGAACCCCACCCCTGGGAAGAATGGAACCTGGAGCCAAGCTCCCAGATGGGTGGGTGTCGGGTATCACAATGGTCTGGTCCAGGCCCTGGGCCACAGAGAATGGAATGTGCTAGGAAGCATCTAGGCAGGGTCTTGGAGAAAGCTGCACAACGAGGGGAGGTCACTAGGCGAGAGAGATGGTTCCCCCCCCTCCCCCGGGTTTACGAATCAGGAGGGTGGGTTAGACATTCAGAGCTGGTGGGGGCCGTGAGTAGAGATTCCTAGAAGTATATTGCTCAGTTGCCCCAAGGGCTGAAGAAGGGATGGGGGCTGGCCCTGCCCCTCGCGGAGGCCATTCCCTGGAGGAGAACCGAGAGGGGAGCCACCAAAGATCCCTCCCCAGGAGACGGGAAAACTACAATCTCACACAAAGCAGCCTGACCCCTGAGCTCCAGGGGCCCCCAAGTCCCTGCACAAGAGTGTGGAGGGGCTCCCAAGGGGCAGGGAAGCCAGGGAGCTGGTAGTGGCAGGGGGTTCAGGGAGGGTGGCATCTGGTGAAAGGGGGGAGGTGGGCCCAGAGCTCACCCCACATCTCCCTTCTGGGTTCTCTCAAGCCCCGCCCTTTCCCCCTCTCCCTTAGGGGGGACTGGGGGAGGAAGAGTCGGGGGAGGTGGAGTCGGGGGCGTAGGGGGTGCTGCTTGAGGATTGACTGCGTAGCCAAAGACCCCTGGAAGGAAGGGGAGGGCGCCCCCACCCTTCTCGTCAGGTAGGACCATGTTGAGAGCAACCGGGAGTGCGGTCAAGTTGCTGAAGTTATAAGGGTAGGCGGCAAGGAGCTGGGGGCCGTAGACCAGTGGGTAGGGCTCGGGGTAGAAGGTGACTTTGGCGGCCCCCATCCCCTCCACGCGGTCCCCCTCCCCGGCCCCCACCGGCCCCTCGCTCCCCGCTTTGCCCCTCCCACCACTAGGTTCCCTGCCGCTCCCGATCAGAGCCAGTGGAAATTCCTGCACGGGCGGATAGGCATAGGTGCCCCCTCCTGCCACCAGCGGGGGCTCCTCACCCCCGGAGATGACAGGGTCCTGGAGAGACGCGGTCTCGGAAGCTTCCTCCGCGGCCGCGCCCCCACCCCCTGCCTCCCCGCTGGAAGAGGAGACTTGCATCTCCTGGGGGGCCTCCTCCTTGACATCCCCGGGTCTGGTGGCAGCGCTGCCCTTGGAGTAGGCAATGACGGGCGTGGGGGTGCCCCCGGGCCGCTCGGCGGCGTGCCTCTGCGCGTGGCGGCTCAGGGCGGCCGCCGTCTTGCACACCTTGGCGCAGTGAGAGCAGGCGAAGCGGGTGGAGGGCCGCCGGCCGGCCCGGGAGCCGTGCGCGCCGCCGCCGTGCGCCTCCTGGTGCTTGCGCAGCTTCCGCAGGGTGGCGAAGGTCTGGGCGCAGTCCCCGCAGCGGTGCCTCCGCTCGCCCCGGGCGCGCCCCGCGGGGCACCTATGCCTATCCGCCCGTGCAGGA
>NW_024412439.1:10465383-10475571 GCF_014898765.1 Herpailurus yagouaroundi | reverse complement strand
CGCCCCGGGCGCGCCCCGCGGGGCCCTCGGCCGCCGCCGCCGCCGCCGCCGGGGTGTCCTCCCAGCTCCGGCGCTCCGACTTCTGTCTCCAGCGGGGCTGCCGGCGGCCTCTGGGCAGCGCGCTGCCCCCGGTGCTGCCCGCGCCCGCGGCTCCGGCCTTGCGCTTGGGCTTGTAGGAGTAGTAGGGCCTCCAGAGCTGGTCCTCCCCGCCGGCGCTCACTTCCTCGTCGTCGTCGTCGTCGTCGTCGTCGTCCTCGTCGTCGTCGTCGTCCTCGTCGTCGTCGTCGTCCTCGCTCTCCTCCACCTCCTCTCCGCTCAGCTCCCCGGGACGCAGGTCAGTCTCTGAGATGCGACGCTTGACAATGGCCTCCTCCCCGATTCGCACAGTGATCTGACACAGTGGAGGTGGAGCCTGTAGCTGAGAGGGGCCCCGGCCAGGCCCCGCGGGGGGACCCCCACCCCCGCCAATCCCGCCGGCTGGCTTGGCCGTGTAGGTCAGTGTCCTTCCGGCCCGTGGGTTCCGGCCCTTGGCCTCCTCCGTGGCTGTGGCCGGCCCCGCGGCTGTGGCCGGGCTGCCCGCCGTGGCGGGGCTGGTCGGTGTGGCTGCAGGCTGAGGGGGAGGAGGCGGGTACTCACGTTTTTTGGGGGGCCTCGGGGGAGCGGTGTAAGTGATGACCGAGGCAGCCTGGGCTCCCCCGGTGCTGGCCGGGCCCCCCCCCTGCTCCACCACCGCTCCCGCCCCCGTGCACAATGACCGAGGGAGCTGGGTGGGCAAAAGTGATAACAGAGGGTGGGGGGCCGGGCTGGGGGGCGGGTGGGGGGCCGGGTGGTGGGCTGGCAGGCATTGCTACAGGGGCCGGCGTGTTGAGGCTTGGAGAAAGGGGGGCCTCGGGGGCTCCCTGGCTGTAGGTCTTATAGGGCCGCTTGGCTGCCCGCATGGGGAGCAGGCGGTACAGCTTGAGGGTATTGAGCTTGGGCTTGTAGCCTCCATTGGGTGTCTTCTCACTGGCTAAGAGGCCGGGGCTAATGCCATGGAAGGCTCGCTGGTGGGTCTTCAGGTTATAATAAGTGACAAAGGTCTCCCAGCAGAAGATGCACTGGTACCTGGGCCGGGACAGCAGGGAACAGGGCAGGGACAGAGACGCTGGAGTCAGGGGCCCGGCAGCCAGGGCCTCAGCTTCCCACGTCCTCCGCTCAGACCTAGAACTCCCCCAGCCATTCCCTCGCCCTCCTTTCATGCTGCCTGTCCTATCCTGCCAGCTTCCGGGGAGGAACACCCCCCCCTCGTCCTAGCTCAGGGCCCCCCCCCCGGGTGGCTGGGAGTCACCAGGCCCCAGCTGCTCCATCTGTGAACCGGGAAGAAGCACCCACCTCGCCTAACTCACAGCTCCGGGGACAGAACGGGGACACGTCTTATGAACGGGGACGTATTACGGAGACACGTGTCACAACTACTGGACAGGCCCGCGCTCCCCACAGTCTTGTCCTGGGAGGACAACTTCTTCTGCCCTCCTCGGCCTCGGGCACAGCACCAGGCCCCACCCCACCCGGAGCATCTGGGGGCGCTGGTGAGCGTTCACGGAGGGAGCGGAGGCAGGGGGGAGGCAGGTGCGTGAGCGACCATGAGCAGGCGAGCAGGGGCGAGTGGGTGAGCAGGCCAGCCTCTCGATGACCCTCTCGGCCCCCCTCCTTCCCTTGTCAGTGGTCCCCGCGCGCGCGCGCGCGCACGCGGCCTCCTGACCCTGCGCCGCCACCCGCGCCCCGATCTCCAGGACCCCCGCGCTCACCTGCGCTCCCCAGTGTGCCACACCTCGTGCTTGGTTCGGTACTCAGCCAGGGCGAACACCTTCTCACAGTAGCGGCAGGGGTACTTCCTCCGCCAGGAGTGCACGTTGCTGTGCCGCTTCAGGCTGGACAGGGTCACGTAGGAACGCTCGCAGGCCGCGCACACGTACAGCACGTGGCCACCCACCACCTTCACCACGTGCTCAGGGCCACCTCGGAAGCCCACCGGCGGGGGCAGGGCTGAGGCATCCACTCCCGCAGGACCACTGGGGCCGGAGCCCCCGGAGCCCAGCCCCGCAGGCCCTCGAGGGCCGGCCCCCCTTCGGCACTGAGCCTCATGGGTCTGCAGCCGCTTGGGATGGATGAAGCTCTTCCCACATCGGGGGCAGGGGAGGGGACGCCGGGACAGCGGGGGCTGGGAGTCAGAGGCCTGGGCCTCGGCCCTGTCGCCCTCCCAGTCCCCTGCCGGCCTAGGCCCGGGCCCGAAGCTGTCGTCTTCAGGCTGCGAGCTGGCCATGGGGGCTGGGGCAGGAGGTACCCAGGCATCGCCTCCCTCCCCCAGGCCCTGCAGGCGGGAGATGCCCAGACGCCGCCCCAGAGCCCCGATCTCTGCCACCGCTGCCCCGTCCCCTCCGCCGCCTGGGAGTGCGAGCCGGGCGCTATAGATGAAGTTGAGGACATCAGAGAAGGCGGCGGCCGGGACCCCCGG
Source organism: Herpailurus yagouaroundi (assembly GCF_014898765.1). Lineage (NCBI taxonomy): Eukaryota > Metazoa > Chordata > Mammalia > Carnivora > Felidae > Herpailurus > Herpailurus yagouaroundi. The sequence continues at coordinate 10,473,077 of NW_024412439.1, read as the reverse complement.
CAGCTCCAGGACCCGGGGTGGGGAGGAAGTGGGGGGTGAGGCCGGAGGGGGAGAAGACGAGGAAGAGGAAGAAGACGAGGAGGAAGAGGAAGAAGAGGAGGACGAGGAGGACGAGGAGGAGGAGGAAGAGGCAGCTGTGGTGGTGGCCGGGTTGGGGGCAGGGCCCCCAGTCACTGGTGGGAGGGGCAGCGGAGCCGAAGCAAGCAGGGCCTCTCTGAAGAAAGGACTAGACGCGGCCAGGACACTGCGGTGCGCGGGGAACTTGGTGTCTCCAGCTATGAGGGTGACGTCACAGAAGAGGCCACGGAGCCGCTGCTCGTTGAGCTGGCGCAAGACGGCGGGGGCATGGGACGGGTCCGTCACCTCTGCTGGGGGGGGCATGGCGCCAGCCTAGACAGACGAGAACAGGAAGGGGGGGGGGCGGTGAGCGGGGAGGGCAGCGGAGGCTGTTGGTCAGAGACCAGTGGGAGACTGACAACCTTCCGGTCACAGAAGGCAGGGGTTAATCTTAGCCACGCGACTCTGGCGGGCATCCGACAGTAGTATGTCGAACCTCTGGGGCTGGAAGAGGCTAGGAGTGGTTCAGGTCACGATGAAGGTCAAGGGTGAAAGCCTCCAAAGCCACAGACAGAGAGGAAAGCAGTGGCCACTTCTCTCCTGGCGGGAGGAAGAGGGAGCCCCCACGGGGACTGGTGACCCCTTCACAGGACGCCCGCGTCTAGAAAAACATGACTGCCCTTGCCTCCCTTCCGACTTCTCCCAGCCTCAGACTCTCGCAACGTCTCACCTGAGGGCACAGTCAACATGGAGCAGAGCGGGGGGCTGGCTCAGCGAGTCCCTTCTGTGGGGCCTCTTCCTTCTGCGGAGACACAGAAACCGTGTTCTCAGGAAGGGAGCCGGGAAGGAAAGGACCCCGGGGGGGGGGGGGCGGCCACAGCCCTTGGGGTCAAAGAGGACGCCCGGGGCTGCTCTGGAGACCCTGACCCTTCTGGGGACCTGTCAGGTTATTTGTCTAGCTGCATCCGATTGGACCTAGGAGGTCACACGCAGATAATTGCAGACCCCTGCCTGCCGGCCCAGAGTATAGGCACAAGGCAATTTGCATAGTCCCAATTCACCTCAAAACAACACGACGGCGGTGGCGTAGCTCAGTCCCATAGGTCCAGGGGAGCCTCTCGGATCAGTCTCAAGTCCCTTTGGCCCAATCTTCGGGGCTCAAAGAAAATCAAAGATTTGCATGTTGTCTTTCATTATAAGAGTCTCATTTCCACATCAAAATAGATTTGCTAGAGCTTTTTTTTTTCATTGGACCAAACTGCTAGATATTCCACTTAGGAGAGGACTGCACACACGCACACACGCGCGCACACACGCACACACACACACACACACACACACACACCAGGCCCACAAATCTTAGAGGGGGTTTCTGGTGCCAGGTGACCACCAAAGACCATGGGTTCATACATACGTGCCAGCTCGCTGCCGTCTCTGGAGGGCACTGGAAAAAGGCCGCCAGACCGAGAGTGAGGAGGCTTGGGTCCCACTCCTTACTCTGAAAGCTGGTGGCTTTGGGACTTTGGCTTAAAAGGGGGGGGGGAGAGAAAGACACCCCCTACCTCACCTCTTGCTAGAAGGCTCATCCGAAAGGAATAGCAGGCACCCCAAATTTGAACCGTTGTGGTCACCGCACAGAAAGCACCTCACAGCCACTGTGGGCACAGTCAGGGCTTTGGGGTCCCATTTTTCAGTTGAAGATCCAAGTTCCAGAGCCGTACGGTGACATAGCCAAAGTCACACACAGCTGATAATAACAACTGGGGGGGGGGGGGGAAGGCGCTGATCACAGAGCCAGACCTACAGACCCGAGCTCTGGGCCCCTCATCCACCCTGCATGAAACCCAGGAACACTCTCCTTCCAAATGCCCTGGGTCACACACGTCCTCTCAGATATACCGCATCTGGGGTTCCTCATTACCCACCCCCAAAGGCTCTTTAGCATCTGGGCTGAAAGGCCTCCCTGCCACAGCCCACTTCATGCTCTGATTCCTCCTGGAGGAGGAAGGTGGCAATGGGGGGGGGGTGATATTCAAAAGTTCTAACAGCCCCAAGTGCTAGGCACACAGCAGTACCGGGCCAGGTGTTCCCCGTAACATTGCCACATTGCACAGGGGTCGGGAATCCTGCAGAAGCGCCCCTGCCCCTGCCAGCCGCCCTGCATGTGGCCTGGGGTCCAGTTCTGGCTGTAAAGTGACAAGAGAGAAAGTCTTCCCACTCCCTTCCAAGGTAGCCGCTGGCCCCCTGGGACCCTTAAGATCCAGTACCTTCCTTGTATTACCTCCTCTGCTCCTCATCACTGTCCTACAAGGTAGTGCTTAGCTTCCCCATTTTAAGAATTTTAAGTAACCCCTACCCCCAACGTGGGGCTCAAACTCACAACTCTGAGGTCAAGCGTTGCATCGACTGAGCCAGCCAGGCGCCCTGGCTTCCCCATTTTTAATGGACAGACTTGAGCTAGAGATGTGTGGCCAGTTAGTAGGAGGGCTGAAATCTGATACCAGAAAAGTGTGGTGATAAAGTCTGTATTCTGGGGGCGCCTGGGTGGTTCAGTTGGTTAAGTGTCTGACTTCAGCTCAGGTCATGATCTCACGGTTCATGGGTTCGAGCCCCACATCGGGCTCTGTGCTGAGAGCTCAGAGCCTGGAGCCTGCTTTGGATTCGGTCTCTCTCTCTCTCTCTCTCTCTCTCTGCCCTTGCCCCTGCTCACGCTCTCTCTCTCAAAAATCAATAAACATTAACAACAACAACCCCCAAAAACAAAGCCAGTATTCTGGACTATAGCCCCTCACGATGAAGGACCAGTTTATAGCTGTGATATTTATGATACAATAAAAAATACGTACATAATTGGTCTTCATCCCCATTCCTGACACAGAGCTCCTCAAACTCCTCTAATTTCCCAAGTGATAAGGGTGCTGGGAGCATCTTTGTTGCTAACATTTGGTGGTTGACCCTGAGCCCTGACACAGGGCTCCTCAATCCCTTGGAATTTCCTGGGTGACAGGAGCGTCTTTTGTTCTAATGAGGTGACCTTGGTAGTCTCCTGGAAAGCTTCGGGATGGGGGCCGGTCACCAGAAATACCAAACCATGAGTGGAAGCTTGAAACGTTCAGCCCACATCCCTCCGCCACGGAGGGGAGAGGGGCTGGAGACTGAGTTAATCACGGATCGTGACTACGTGCTGAGGCTTCCGTGAAAATCTCTAGCCTGTGGGGTTGAGAGCTTCTAGGTCGGTGAACATACATGGGACAGAAGGGTGGTGAACCCCAACCCGGGGAGACGGCAGGTCCTGTGCTCAGGGCCTCTCCAGATTTCGCCCTATGGATCTCCTTCATTTGGCCGTTCGCCTGTATTACCGTATCCTTTATTATACAATAAACCGGTAAACCCTAAGTAAGCGTCTCCCTCCGTTCCATGAGCCACCCTGGCAAATTGTCAAGGCTGAAGGGTGGGGGGCATGGGAAACCCCGATTTACAGCTGGTCAGAGGCCCAGGCTTGTGGGTGACTGACATCCGAAGCGGGCGGTCTCACGGGACTGAGTCCTTAACCTGTGGGATCTGACGGTACCTCCAGGGAGACAGGGTCAGAATTGAGCTGAGCTGCAGGACGCCCAGCTGGCGTCAGAGCCTTGGTCGGTGTGGGAAAACCCCACGCATTTGCTGTCGCCAGTGTTGTGAGGAGAGTGGATAGAAAAACAGCACCCGCTAGGGCCCCCGCCGGCCCATCTAGTACCCTTGTGAAAATGAGAGGAAGGGAAAAAAATTCAAGGAGGGGCCCCTTCCTCCGGAGGTAGCAGACCTGTCTGTACAGGCAAGCATGACAGAAGTTCAGTTCCAGCCCCCCCGGCCCCCCTCGGCCAGGCCTGGCCACCTGCACGGGCACGCGGGCTTGGTGCCTCCTGAGGCGTGGCTGTGTGCCGACTGCCAAAATGCTTGGACGAGGCCCGTGAGGGCTTCTTAGAACCATGGAGGTCCCAAGCTGGCCTGGCCCTCAGCGACCGGCCGGACGCATCATCATCATCATCATCATCATGGAACTTGTAGCTGCCGTGTGTGACATCCTTATGCGAGGAGCACAGTGCGAAGCATTTTATCTGCACTCAAGTGTCATTTCGACACTTGCAAGGCCCCCAGATGGCCGCAGTGGGGGCTATCGTCAACCCCGCTGTACAGAGGAGGAAACTGAGGCTTGAAATACGCCAACCCCCTCACCTGGGAGTGGAGAGAACGCGGTGCCGGGGGCGACCTGCCCCTGGTCTCAGGGTTTGGACCCAGCTCCCCGGAGTTCAACCGCTACCCTACGAGGTTTGACGGGAGGGGAAGACGGCAGTCACGTGACCCGGGGCCGGTCGCTTCACCCCTCCGTATCTCCGGTTTCCTTGTCTGTAAGGCGGGGATAAGGAGCGGTTCCCACTTGGCAGGGTCGTGAGGATGAATGCGCTCCTGGCCGGCAGGACCCAGGGCAGTACTAGGTACGTGCTGAAAGTTCAGTTAACGCTGGTTCTTATTATCTCAGAACTCAGTCCCGGAAAATGGGGGGCGGGGGCAGGGGGAAGCCGTAGAGAAGAAATTCAGCTTCATGGGAAGTTTGGCGGCTCTGTGGTTTTTTAGTTTCTTGTTTGCTTTCACGGGTCCCTCCACTCTTGACCAGCTGTGTGATCTGGGCGGCGTGACTGACGTGGGGCTCTGTGCACCGCCACCAGACGTGCTCTGTCCCCCCTGCCCAGAATGTTCTTCCCTCGGGCAGCCCCGGGCCTCGCCGCCCCACCTCCTTGAAGCCTTGACTCAAGTCACCATCTCCTGGAGGCCTTGGTGGCCACCCCCACCTCCCCAGACTTCCTACCCCCTCCCTTCCCCCTTCTCCTTGGCACTTAGCAAGGCGTACTATTCATGTATTTCTAGAACGTAAGCTCCAAGGGAGAGAGATCCTTACTGCTGTTTTCACTACTGTCACCGGTGCTTAGACCGGTGCCTGGTACAAGGGGAGATTTAAAATTGGTAAATGAATGAATCTGCCTTCTTCAGGGTCTTCCTGGGGTCTGTCCACCCTCAGGAAAGGAGCCATCCCTCAGTGCCAGACTGAGCTGGCCAGCAGCCGGGATGACGCATATAACTCGACCCCTTCTGGGGCCCTCACGCTTTGCCTGATATACTTCCAGTGCTTTCCGTGGGCTGTCTCACGGAACGACTTCCTCAAAACAGCCACCCAGAGTCAGTATTTATATGATCCCAGTTTGACAGATGAGGAAACCGAGGCTCGTGGAGGGGCACGTCCTGCTCAAGGTCACACAGCTTGTGAGCACCAGAGTCAGAATTCAAATCTGGGCTTATGTGAACCCAGATGCTAAATCTTTTCCCCCTGCCACGGCCCTGATCCTGCTCTGGAGGGGCCTACGGCCGGCCGGCGGGTTACAGAAATCACAGAAGGGCTCACGTGCTGAGTGCTAACTGTGTCACGACTGACCCCGCCCTTTCCTCCACTCCCCGCATCCAGCCGTCACCAGGCCGGGTCGGATCTGCGGCCCAGCTCGGGAATGGCTCTGGAAACCTTCCCTTCAACCCGCCTCTGGCCCCCGAGCAAGCTCAGGCCCCAGTTAACACTTGCGTGGCCCAAGGCTCTTCTCCCGCCTCCAGGCCTCCTCTCACTGACGGTCCGCGTCCCCAGAAACCTCCGCTGGTCTCCACTCACTCGGGAACGAGGTTCAGATTCCTCAGCCAGACACTCAAGGGTCCAATTCCAATCTTCCTTTCCAATCTTGCCCGGTGTTGGACTCCCCTCGAGCACCCAGGGCGCTCCCCGCCCCCCCAACGCGCCCCACAGCCCCCTGCCTTTACCCTCCTGGCATAAATGCAACCTTCCCTAACCTCTTCCCCAAAGCCCTCCAAAATGTGCAGATGTAACTCAAATGCCACCTCCCTCTCGGCCCTCCCTGACCCACAGGGCAAGGACAATCCCTCCTGTGCCTGGCTTATCAACATTCTGTGCCCCCATGGCCGGCACCCAGCAGCAGATATTAGATTAGGTTCTCACTCCCAAGGCCAGGACTGTCCGAGTCACTGTCTCAGCACACTGCTCTTCCGACACGACACCGACTGGTACAGGTGCTAAATTCTGGAGAAACTGGGGAGAAGTGTGTGTGTGGGTGGGTGTGTGTGTGTGTGTGTGTGTGTGTGTGTGTGTAGGTGGGGGGTGCACAGAGAGGCCCGCAGAAAGCTTCAGAAAGGCAGCCGAAAACAGTGTATAAGCACACAGGATCTAGAAGCTGACTGCCAGGGTTCAAATCCAGCTTTACCTCTTAGCAGCTAAGTGACTTTGAGCCAATTACTTAACTTCTCTGGGCCTCAGCTGTCCCATCTGAAAAAGGGGGGTAATCAGGACACCTACCTCCATGGGGGTTTGCAGAGAGTAAATGAACGATCATATGTGAAAGCACAGAGGACAGCGTCCTGGTACCCAGCGAGCGCCAAATACGGGCTTACTACTATTGTCATCAGCCAAGCCCCGAGGAGGGGGCCTCCAGCGGCTGGCACAGGCGTAGCCCCCAAACCGTAGCTACTTACCGGGTACATCTCCCATAGTGCCACTTATGCCCCTGTTGGAAGATAGGCAGGGCAGGTAATTAGCCCCATTTTACAGATGAGGACCTGAGGCTCACTCGGGGAAAGTGCCGGTGAGGTCGAGGCAGGGGCAGAACTCCTCACTCCCAGGCCTCCTTCCCCCCCACCAGGCCACGGTGCACCTGTTGTTCAGGCCTCACACAGCAGACAGCAGCCCCCACTCCCATCTGACAAGAGGGCCCCCGGCTGTGGTGCCCTCCCCACCCACCCCCTGCACAATCACCCTCCCCCCAGCCAGGCCAGGCACAGCGCGCGCGCGCGCGCGCACACACACACACACACACACACACACACACATCTACAGAAGGGCCCAGGCACCAAAGGTGAGGAAAACCTGTTCTGAGCAATCTGCCTAGCGAGCGAATTCCATTCCCAGACCCCTCCACAGTGGCGGGAGCGGCCCAGTGTGCGTCACAGAGAGCAGGAAAAGCAGAGATCCCCGCCAGGGGGGCAGAGAGAGGGTGAAGCAGGAGGAGGGGACTGCAAACTTCGTGTTTCTTTTTCCTTTCAGTGACAAGAGTCACACCCGGCCTTTACGTAAACACGGCCAAGAAGGCGCTGCGTCCCAGCTTGGTTTCCTTGCGGCCGCCAGGCCTCTCCTCCCGGTGACCCTGACACGCCAGGCGGGCCGTTGAGGGGCCAAGCGCTCAGACCCCGCACGGGGACCAGCTGGGCCACCCGACAGCTCCCAGGCCTGCCCTTGTCTGCCCCGTATTTATCTCCCGGCCTTCCTCCTCCCGTATCCCCACAGCAGCCTCACGCGGCCACTCCAGCGCGGAAGGCAGGCTGCACACAAGGCTGGCGGCTGATCTCTCCAGTCTGAGGCCCACATTGCCCTTGTCACGCCACCTCCCTCCCCACAAGTGTTTTCTGACCAGCTCGCCTCCTGGTCCAACAGCACGGACGGGCTCCCACAAACAACGTCACAAAAGAATCCCATAGAGAACGTTATAAACACACAGCCTTCCCCTCGCTCGGCTGCCCACGATCCCATAAACACAACCTGCACTTTCCAC
>NW_024412439.1:10437527-10462383 GCF_014898765.1 Herpailurus yagouaroundi | reverse complement strand
CCGGACGGGCGGGCACCGAGCGGGCGCGGGGCTGGCTGCGGCACCCCCGCCGGGCCGCACGACCACCCGCTGCCTAGCGAGGGACGCCCCCCTCCCTCCCGCCCCCTGCACGCCCTTCACTCGGCGGGGCACAGCGCCCGGAGCACGCACACCCTCTCCGCGGACACACAACATGGCAGGCTCGCGATCCGGCCGGGTGGGTCCCTCAGACCCGGCCTCAGCACACGCACAGGGGCAGCCCCGGACACACGCACGTGCCCACCCACCCTTCCCAGAAACGCGCAGGGACCCCCACCAGGCCGCGGCCCGGGCAGGCCCCAGCCCTAAGGAGCAGACACACGTAAATGACTACCAGTGCAGATGACCACGCAGCTTGGTATTTTGTCCCCACCGGCAGAAATATCCACATCTATATACTTCTGCGTAAATGCAGAGGCCCTGGTGTGCGCCTCCCGGGGCGGCACCGACAAAACACCAGGTGAAAAGCACACACAAGAAACACATTCCTGAAACTCCAGAGGGACAGTCCCAGAGACTCCTCCCTGGTGTTCAAAAATCCACAACTCAGGGGGAGACAGAGCGGTCGGCCCTCAGCTCCCTCCCGCAAAACCTTTCTTTGGAAACAAGGTGAGACATAAACGAGTTCATTTAAAACCAAACAAGTCTCATCACAGAGCTACTCCTCCAGAGAAAAAGAGAAGGAGACCCACTTCGGAAGCGCAGAGACAGACACAAAGCAAGCAGGGCTGGAAATCACGAGAGAAACTAGGCCCACCCCCACCCACCCCTACCCCACCCCCACCCCTGCCTCAGGAAGGTTCCAGGGGAGAACCTCCCGCCCCCACCTCAGGAAGGTTCCAGAGAAGAACCCCGCTCCCACTCCATCCAGGTCACAAGGGCTGGAGCTCCGAAGGGCCCAGGCCCCCTGAGCCAGGCATAGAGGAGGAGGTCCGAGGAAAGATGGTGAGTGCGGGGGTCAGGGAGACAGAGCCCCCTTCCCTGTAGCTCCTGGCTGCTCCCTTTGGTCTCTTCCCCCCAAACTTCCCAGCTGTGCTAGAGACACCCCCAAATGAAACTCACAATGGTGTACCCAGATGTCCCTGGAACCTGTGACATCACACAGACGCACGGCATCTGAGGCTGCCTCCCCTTCCCCAGACCAACAGGGCCCCCCCCCCCCCGGGTCCTCCTTTTCTTCTCCCAGGAATTTACCCAGAGAAACACGATGCCCCTGGACCGCTCACCCCCTGCTTCCTGCTTTAGAGGCCCAAGGCCCACGCTGTATCACCTCATCCACGTTCAGGCCCTTTCTAGCTCCCAAGAGCTCCTCAGCGAGACGGCCCGCCCCTCTACTGTCCCGAGAGACGGGTCCCACAGCCCAGCCTGGCGTTCGCCCTGCCCCCTGGTCCCCTGGGCTATGGCTGCCCTAATGCCCGAGCTCCTTTCTCCCTAACAGGCCGGCAGTCACCCCTACTTCAACCTGCCCGACTTCACCCAGCCATCGCCGCCCTCCACTCCTCCCAGCCTCCCCTCGCACCAGCGCTGCCGGCCCTCCGATGCCACCAAGGGCCTGCTTGTGGCCCTGCTGGGTGGGGGCCTGCCCGCTGGCTTCGTGGGCCCCTTCTCTCGTATGGCTTACCAGGCTTCCCACTTCCCCTCGCTGGAGCTGCTCATCTGTCGATGTCTCTTCCACCTCCCCATTGCGCTACTACTTAAACTGCGCGGCGACCCTCTGTTGGGACCTCCCGACGTCCGGGCCCGGGCCTGCCTCCACGCCCTGCTCAACGTCCTCAGCATCGGATGCGCCTACAGTGCGGTTCAGGTGGTGCCGGCCGGCAACGCTGCCACGGTCCGCAAGGGCTCTTCCACAATGTGCTCTGCCCTCCTCGCCCTCTGCCTCGAGAGCCAGGGTCTCAGCGGCTACGACTGGTGTGGCCTGTTGGGCAGCACCCTGGGACTCATCATCATTGTGGGACCGGGACTAGGGACGCTGCAGGAGGGGACCACGGGCCTCTACACCGCCCTGGGCTACGTGCTCGCCTTCCTGGGTGGCCTGGCGCTGTCGCTGGGGCTGCTGGTATACCGCTCTCTGGACTTCCCCTCTTGCCTCCCGACGGTGGCCTTCCTGTTTGGCTTGGTGGGGCTGGTGGGCTCTGTGCCAGGCCTCTTTGTACTGCAGACCCCTGTGCTGCCCAACGACCCTCTGAGCTGGAGCTGCGTGGGGGCGGTGGGGATCCTGGCCCTGGTCTCCTTTGTGTGCGTGAGCTACGCGGTCACCAAGGTCCACCCCGCCCTGGTGTGCGCCGTCCTGCACTCCGAGGTGGTGGTGGCCCTGATACTGCAGTACTACGTGCTCTATGAGACAGTGGCACCTTCTGACATCATGGGGGCAGGGGTGGTGTTGGGTAGCATTGCCATCATCACCGCCCAGAACCTCAGCTGTGAGAAGGAAGGGCAGGTGGAGGAGTGACATCGAACTTGAGAGCCTGGGGGTTGGGGGTGGGGGGGGGCCGGGGGAAATAGAAGGAGAAGGAGAGACTGGCAGGCAAGCAGGGGAGGGCACGTGACCGGGAAAGAACTGAAGATGGGAGAGGGGCACCCCTTGGGAGTCAAGGGTGACCTGGGGACTCAGTGGAGAAGGGACTGTCTGGAAGAGCTGGGACGAGCGTGGGGATCAAGAGATCTAGGCTGGGGCTTGGGGATCAGGACGTGACTGTGGAGTAAGTAAGGTCTGAGGAGCACATCAAAGGGGTGAGGCAGGCCGGCCGTGAACCACGGGGAGGATTTTCCCCTCAGTAGCAGACAGAAGAGCACTGGGGCTGGGCTGTTTGGGGCTTTCAGGCCAGCGGACAGAGCCAGCGGCCGGCGTGAGGGAGTGTGCCTTTTTCCCTGAGAGACAGTTTCCTTTCCTCATGGTTATGCTCCCCCCACCCCCGGGGTGGTGACGTGACATTGACATCAAACAAGGATCGCTCTGAATGTGGCTGTGCCGTTGGTGTCATCTCTGCTTTGGAAGGAGAGCGAGAGCCCTACTCGGCTCTCATTGGAGAATCCCTTGGGATCCTTGCCCCCTCTCCCCCCCTCCCCCCGCCAGTCTTATTTCTGAAATATTCTGGAAGGGGGAGGATGTCCTAACGTTCAGATGCCTTGACCCCGAATCCCGCAGGACTTCTGTGTCCCGCCCCGTGGCTAATCTGCTTTTCCTGGATTGTGGCGGTCCCGTGATCTCTCCCGGACAGTGGCCAGCCTCCTTCCGGAGAAGGCTCCCCGAGCCCAGAGTCCAGGCCTCTTCGAGCGGCTCAGAGCTGGGGGGGGGGGGGGGGGGTGACCCAGGACCCGAGTTCCGGGCGGCTCTCCATTTGAGGCCCGGAGGTGCCCACCCGTCCCAGGAGGCCGCTCCACAAACATCAGCTACTTCCGGACAGGCGATTGGCTTCGCCATCTTGATCGATTCATGCATATTCAGCGTGGTTACTGCATATTCATGACCAAGGACGGTCCCAGCGCTCTCCCCGCCGCCCCCCCCCCCCCCCCTCCAGGAACCCTCTTGGGAGGACGCGACTGGCCCCGCCTCCTTCATTACCGATTCGCCGAACAGACCATTTTCCAGCGGGAGGGGGGGGGAGACTTTTGCTGAAGACGAAAGCACAGTCCAAACTAGAATAAAAGCGGCCTATATTTCCCCTAGATCCTTCACACCTTAAATCTCGGCCGGGAAGGAAGCAGAAAGGGGAGGCGGCGGGGTAAAAAAAAAAAAAAGTCCCCCTCCCCCTTGTCGCTTCAAAAGGCCGCCCAACCCGGGTGCCGGGGAGGGAGGACCAACGACTCGAGCGCGCGCTCCGTGCAGGCCGGCGCAGGCGACCCCGTAGCGCAAGGGAGGGCGGGAAAGGAAGGGGCGGAGATGCAGGGGCGAATCTATAAAGGGCGTCATTCGGCCAGTTCGCTCCTCAGAAGCGCCGAGAGCGCGGCCGGGACGGTTGGAGAAGAAGGCGGCTCCCGGAAGGGGGAGAGACAAACTGCCGTAACCTCTGCCGTTCAGGAGCCTGGTTACTTATTTATTCGTTACCCTTTTTCTTCTTCCTCCCCCCGAAACCTTTTCCTTTCCCCCTCCCTCTTTTTTTTCCTTTTTGGGAGACGAAAAATCTCCGGAAAGGGGGAGGAGAGCTCTTTTCGCTCCTTTTCACTTCCCCGCCTTCTTCCCTCCCCCACCTTTCCCTCCTCCGGCTTTTTCCTCCCAACTCGGGGAGGTCCTTCCCGGTGGCCGCCCCGACGGGGTCTGAGCACCTAGGCGGAGGCGGCGCAGGGTTTTTGTAGAGAGGTTTGCGCCTGCGCAGCGCGCCCGCCTCCGCGATGCACGGGGGTGGCCCCCCCTCCGGGGACAGCGCATGCCCGCTGCGCACCATCAAGCGAGTGCAGTTCGGAGTCCTCAGTCCGGATGAACTGGTAAGCGGCCTGCCCTCCCTCTGCGTTCTGCCGCGCCGCGGGCGGGGCTCCACGGTGGCCTAGGGGACGGGCCTGGAGCACGGGCCGCGGGGGCGGACTGGTCGCAGCCGGGAGGGAGTAGATGCAGAAGGACTTCGGGGGGGGGGGGAGGCTTTTCAAGTTTGGATACGAAGCCGGACCCCAGATCTTTTTTCTCCTCTCCCCTTCTGCAAGTATGAATTGAACGCCTGTCGTGGGATAGACGCAGAGCGGACACTAAACACATAAATGAATGAACGAGGGTATTCCGTTAATGGCGAGTACTTTGAATGGAGTGAAGCGGTGCGTGCTGCCACGAGGTGTGAAGTTCCTGTAGATGGGGTAGTGTCAGGGTCCACAGGCCCTGCCTGGGGAGGTGACATTACCTGGATGAGGAGAAGCAGCCAGTAGTCTAGGCCACAAATTGGGGGCCAAGAGCTCTTCAGACAGAGGAAACAGCAGGTGCAAAGGGCCTGAGGGAGGCATGAATTTGGTGTGGCCCCAGGGGCTTCAAAGAATTGTGCGTGTGTGACTGGGGTTCAGCCAGTGAGGACAGTTGTGGAAATGGGCTGGAGAAGCATGAGACCGGGCAGGCCAGGTGAGATGTTGGAAATCATGGTAAGGAATCCTGGGGTTTAATTCTATTTTTCATAGGAAGCCATTGGAGAGTTAGAAGTAGGAGAGGGACATCAAGTTTACGTTAAAAAACAAAACAAAACAAAAAAACCAAAACGGACTACTCCTACTTCGGTTGCCCTGTGAAGAACCCATTGCCGAGGAAGAGGAGGGCTAAGAAGGGAAGCAGGAGAGATCAGGGAGGAGGGGAGTTCTGGGGGAGAACTGTTGGTGACTTGGACTCCTTTGTGGAGGGAACTGGAGGGAGCCAGTGGGCTGGAGAGAATGGAGTTGAATGGCTGTGTTTGTGGATGGAGATCGTTTTGCTGGAGGACAGGGCTCAGCCACGTGAATTGAAAGTTGTGTCAGGAGTCAGGACCTCGTAAACGCACCATTCCAAAGAAATTCCAGGTGGAGTTAAGGTTTAAGTCTAGAAAGATAAACTAGGAAGCCCTAGAGACATACAGAAGCCTTGTGGGGGCCGATTCCGGGGACAGAACCCCTCAATAGGAATGAATGAATTATAGGCGGGGCACATGATAGGCACTGAGCTAAGCATTTTATGTACAGGGAAGAGCCGGGCACGTTTCACTACTTGAAAATAAGAGGTGCTTCTCTTTATCGGAGGCACCGGGGACAGCTGAAAAGCAGATTGGGAAACAGTATTTGCACGGTGATAGACCAGGTCAGATTTCTTAATACACGAGGAACGTTTATAAACCAGTAAGGAAAGCACACACCTGTTAGGCAAGCAGAAAAAGGATACAGACGGTTCACAGAAGTAGTGCAAGTGGCCAATAAAAAATATTCAGCTTACTAATAAAAACATGCAAATTTAGATGAAGTGTTTTTTCTTTATCTGCTTGTTCTCTGCTGGCCCGAATCCTGGGAAGTGAGCACGCTTAGCCGCTGTTGGTAGGAGGCTAATAAACTGGTGTCGCCTTTTTGGAGGACCGTCTGACAAGTTGATGTTGTTTAATATGCACAGACCTTGCTCCGGCCCTACCGCTTCTAAAAACGTATCCTGAAATGAAAACCGCTTTAATTTCTCCTCTTGAGCGTGCCCCTCCCCGGGTCTTGCCCGGTTCGCCAAGCGCCTCTACCATTCACCCACTTCCTCGGGCCAGACACCCAAAAGCCGTCTTTGATTCCTCGCCTTCTCACAACTTCCACTTGGTCCATCTGCCAGTCTGTCGGCTCTGCCTTTCAAAATAGGCCTGGAATCCAGCCATTTGTGACCATCTCCATCTGGACCGGCAGGGTCCGCGCCGCCCTCGTCTTTCCGGGCAGTAGCCCCGGCTGCTAGCTGTTCCCTCTGCGGTGCGCAGAGCGGCTAGAGAGCTCTTTTTTCCCCGGGCTCTTCCCTGCGCCCAGTCCTCTCCGAAGGGTCCGAGCGGCTTACTCTGACCCGCGGGGTCCTGCATTACCTGCCCCCTGCCTGCCTCTCCAGCTCCTCGCCAGACTCCTCTTTCGCTCTTTAACCACACCCTTGTGCCCATTCTTCCAACAGTATGAGTTCATTCCTGCCTCGGGGACTTTATTATTCACCGCTCCTGCTGCTTAGGGCATTGCCCGCAGCTCCCCAGGCTTCTGCCTTTCTGTCCGTGTGTTCTCAGCTCAGATAGCCTATTGTTACGGGGTGCTTTCCTGACCTGTGCGTTCTCTAACCCCTGGCTCTTGGCTTTCTCATTTTTTTTTATTTTTAAATAATCTCGACACCCAATGTGGGGCCCGAATTTACAACCCCGAGATCAAGAGTTATGTGCTCCACCGACTGAGCCAGCCAGGCACCCCTCTAACCCTTGGTCTTGACCTTATTTTACCTCATAGCCTGTCACAACCTGAAAGGATTAGTTTTTCTGTTCCTCACTCCCTCAGGAGGATATAAATTTTGTGAGGGACCTTGTATTCACCTCCGTAACGTCAGCCTCTCAAATTGTGCCCAGCACATAATCCTGGTGTGTAATTAGAGCCCGTTAAATGAATGAGAGAATGAAATAATTGCCAAGTTCACAAAGATATGTGTGGGAGGATTTTTATCACAACGTCGTTTGACAAGGATATTGTTTGAAATTATAAATTGCCTAGATATTTACTGATAGGAATCTTAGGGAGTAACTCCGGGCGTGTATTCCTAGAAGAGAAAAGATCTTCCCGTTAGGCTGAGTTCCCTGTTCCCCAAACTGTGCTGAGCCACCTCGGCGAACTCTCAGGGGCCCAGTGAGGGGTTTTAAATTTTCAGGAGAAGCGCCAGAGCTCAGCTCCATGTGTCTGATGTCTTGGGAATTTGGAGCTCCTGGTAGCTGCCTTTCAGCGTTAGATGGCGCCAGATCCCTTTCAGTGACGTCATATCTTTGGGAAGCTGGGTTTTCAGCAGCTGCTAATAGATACAGGGGGAAAAAAATCAGTCTAGAGCAAGAAATCGGGGTGGTGCTGACCAATCTGGTTCCAAGATCTGCCAAGTAGTACCGTGCCCAACAGGTGTCGTAAGTAATTGTGGTCATCTAGGAAATAAAAATATTTTTCTTTCTAAAATATTGGAATCTTTTTCTCAATTTATGTGTATTGTTTCAAATGGCTATTGAGTCGGTAGGATATAGATGTTTAGTGAGTTGTTTGGATTTAGGTACTTAGTAAGTGGATCTCTCTTGGCCCAGGGAGTGCTGTGAAAATTACTGAGACACCAAGGGCACGAGGAACCAATAAAGTTTAGGAATCGGATAAACGTTACTGAACAGTGTGCAGAATGAGACCCTGTTTATGTAAAAATAGGAACATAGTTACATTTTATTTTTTTATTTAAAAAAAATGTTAAGGTTTATTCATTTTAGAGAGAGCGTGACTGGGGGATGGGCAGAGAGAGAGAGAGAGAGAGAGAGAGAGACACACACACACACACACACACACACACACACACACAGAATCCGACGCAGCTCCAGGCTCTGAGCTGTCAGCCCAGAGCCAGATGCACGAACCTGAGAGATCGTGACCTGAGCCATCCAGGTGCCCCGGAACATACTTGCATTTTAAAAAGCGTGTGGCAGGCCAGCTGCTCGCAAAACTGGACGGGGGTCGGGGGGTCATCTCTGGTGGGCAGGCTTATGGGAAAGTGATTTTACCCTGCATGGCTTGCAGTTTATATAGTGCTCTTGTAGTTTGAGGGAATAACAGCTCCACTTTGGGTAGGAGGACCGGCGGGCAAGGGACCTCTTATGGAACAGGTAGTATTTAAGAGTAGGGCTGTGTGTCGAGGTACTGAGGACTCTTAGAGTTGGCTGTAAGACAGGGCGCCTGGGTCGCTCAGTCGGTTAAGTGTCCGACTCTCGGTTTCAGCTCAGGTCGTGATCTCGCGGTTTTGTGAGTTCGAGCCCCACATCAGGCTGTGTGCTGACGGTGCAGCGCCTGCTTAGGATTCTCTCTCCCCCTCCTCTTGCTCCTCCCCTACTCACGCTGTCTCTGTCTCAAAATAAATAAATAACCTTAAAAAAAAAAAAATGGCCGTAAGATAGAGCTGCTCTCTCGGCCATTGTGGCGGGTTTGGATGTTGCAGAGTGAGGGCGAGGACGCGAGGAGGGCTGGCGCTGGGACTTTCCTGCAAAGCCGGTACCAAGTCAGGGGAGACGGGTGCTCCGTTACGTGTGACGAGATTGGCTCCTTTTCGTTAAAAGCAGCCATCTGCCAGGAAGAGTATAACTTTATTTATTTACACCCCAACTTACTCCAAGAAGGATTTAAAACAATAATAGATTCTGATACGTGTGGGTTATGTCGGCGGATCAGAAGCTTATTCTCGTCCTCACGTTATTTATAATCTAAGGAAGGACTTCCTGTACTTGCAGCAGCTACTTGCTGAGCCCTATCACATGCTGGCCACTGTGCAACATGATCCTTGCCCTCAAGGACTGCGGGCCGGTGCGAGAGACAGGAGGAAGCAAGGAAAGACGGCGGCCGAGCACCTCTTGGGGTGTGGATGAGGCCAGGGACAGCTCAGTGACCATTACGGAGAGGGGACATTGGATTGGATCTTAAAGAACGGAAAGAAGTGTACCGGGAAGGGGGCATGTGAAGGAAAGGAATTTTGAGAGATCTCTGTGGTTGGAGCATAGATGTCGCGGGGGCAGGGCGGGTACCGCATCTGTACAAGTGGCCCAAAGCCCATTTCCAAGGACAAGTGTTTCCTTCCTTCCTTCCTTCCTTCCCTCCCTCCCTCCCTCCTTTCTTTCTTTCTTTCTTTCTTTCTTTCTTTCTTTCTTTCTTTCTTTCTTTCATGTTTATCTATTCTGAGAGAGCACACAGGCAGGTTGGGGAGGGGCAGAGAGAGAGAGAATCCCAAGCAGGCTCTGCACTGTCAGCTCAGAGCCCGACGCGGGGCTCAATCTCACAAACCATGAGATCGTGACCTGAGCCAAGATCAAGAGACAGATGCCTAACTGATGAGCCACGCAGGCGCCCCTCCAAGTGTGTTTCTCTAAAGGCAGAGAAAAGAGAATGAGTGTTTCCTGAGACTCTGTGGCAGGCTTCTGTTCTGTGACCTCAGGGCCACCCTCTGGGACCAGCCACTCCCTCAGGAGCCTACCCCTTACGTAGGTCATGAGAACCAGGGTTTGGATGAAAGGCTGCGGGCTGATGTCATGTACATATATAATCCGAAATGAAGTGTGTTACCTTCTGGGAGAGAGATATTCCAGAACGTTCCAGGACAGCCCCCAGCTGCTTCCCAATACCTGCAGGCAGAATAGTCCTTGCAGGTGGGTGGCTTGGCGGGCTTGGGCTCGGAGCAGAGAAAGCCACAAAGTCTTGAGCTTGATCGCCCTGAGCGCTCTAGTGACCCTGGTGGCAGCCCGAGTCAGGCCCGCTTCTGCTTTCCTGTGTTTCCTTCAAGGTGAGCAGAGCCTTTCGTTTTCTCACAAGACACGATGCAGCTGAAGGGGTTCCAGCTCTGGGAATCCAGTCACCCCAGCCTTGTCTTCCTGATGAACGTTGTGGGTGCTCAGAGCCTTCTCAGCCTCACATCAGTAGGCCGTTAGGTTTCTGCTCAGCATGGCTGGTCAGACCCGTTATGAGGGGATCGCGGGCTTGGCTGGCAGGGGCCAGTCTTTTTTCCAAGTTCTTTGAACACACTTCTCTGTACCGGAGGGTCCTGAGCGGTGGAGTTCCGTCTCACAAACATTCATTAGGGGCCGTGGGATCCAGGACGAGAGAGAAATGCTGTCTGCCGAGTGATGCTTATAATCTGTGGGAAAACAGACCCCCCCCCCCCCCCCAGTAGGTAATTTGATTGCATTAGGAGAGGTGCAGTGGGAGAGGGGTTATGGAAGCCTAGAGGAGGGGTGCCGGTCTGTCTTGGGGAGGCTCTGGAAAGGCTTTCTGGAAGAAGCAGTGCCTGAGCTGGGTCTTTAAATAGCAATTTGCCTTGTGGGGAAGGGCCTTCCAGAAGACAATGAGGAGGACAGCACACGTGCTGGCGGATGGGGAGACCGCAGGGGAGTCTGTTACCCAGGTGGGAAAAGAAAGGAAGGTAGAAACGTCATAAAACCCATTTTGTAAGCTCTGCTGACTCCTACGAGCTTGGATGTCGTTCCGAGGACAGGAGGGTACAAAGATCAGATTTCCATTTTAAGAGGAGCACCCCACGTGTGTGGACGGATTGACGAGAGGCAGGCTGGCCACTGAAGGAATGCTCTGATGTAGACGGCAAAGGAAAGGCCTGACCTGAGGCAGGGCTTGTGGGGTTGGAGGAGAGGGGTGAGATTCAGAGCCCGTTTAGGAGGTGAAAGTGACCAGAGCTTGCTGAGTGATTAGATCACGAGCGCTGTCATGTACTGAGCACCTGTCACGTGCTGGGTTTAAGCAGGTAAATGAAGTTGCATAGTTGGTAAATGGTGGAGCCAGGATTGCAAACCAGAGGTCTCTGGCCCCAGCCTGTGCTCTCTCAACCATTTTGCGCCTGAGGGTGAGGAAGGGCAGGTACTGGCTTCTGACGTGAGTGCCCCCTCTTAGGTGGGAAGGATATGAAGCTTGGTGAAGTGGCCCACCTGCCCAGTGTCACGGGCCCACAAGCTCAGACCGGCCGGCTCCGCTGGCTTGGGCAGAGTGCAGCTCCTTGGTCCGTCTGGCGTGGTTTCGGGGCCTTGGTGGTGGCCGTAGTGGAAGGAGGTGGAGTCGCCACGTTGTGCCAGTTAGAACCCACTGTCCGTTTCCTCGGCATGATGCACTAGAAAGGACGCACAGGTGATCCTGGCCCCGTTCCTTTCTAGCCCCGTGTCCTTGGGCCCCTCGGTGTTGTAATCTGTAAAGTGGGACTGTGGTGCCTATCGGTCAGCTGTGAAGAGAAGACCAGTCAGCCAGTGCTGTGCTTGCCACCGAGAAGCTGTACCCCAGAGCTTAGGCGCTTACCGGGCCGCGGGACGGACTGTGATTGGCCCACAGAGGCTTGGGTCCGACTTCCGGTGGCTCCTGGAGGTAGAGGCCTTGGACAAGTCCCTTCACGCAGCCTCAGGTTTCTCCTGTCTAAGGACAGGACCTCATTCCTGGAAGGTGAGCAGTTAGGGTTAGACAGACAAGGTGCACTGAGCGTGGTTGGTGGCGGCCTGAAGTTGACGTGCTGATCAAAGCTTTTATTAGGTTTAAGTTCGCTCCGGAAGTCGAGTGGGCCAAACCCAGCTCATTGCCAAGCCCTTGGTTTTCAGGGTGTGAAAAGTAGAGGTTTCCTTAGCCCGCCTCTCGCCCAGGGCAGAGATCTCTTCTCTAACACACACAGGCCTCTGAACTCCTGTCCCCCGCTCCCGCCCCTGTCAGCATCCCACCCCGGGTTCTGCCTCCCTCTCCTGGGGCGCCTGGGTACACTTCGCCAGATCATTCTCGCCGACCTTCCACTCCCACACCTGCCTTTCCCGTCTTAGCACGAGGTCGCCATCTGAAGAGGAAGGGTTCTGAAGAGCTGGCCCGGCCCTTGTTGGGGAGGAGGAGGCGACAAGGATGAGAGCCGGTTACTCGGCAGGCCACGTCTTGGGGCAGGACACGTGCGCCATCACGGCGGGGCGCCGCACAGAGGGGTTCCTGCCAGGGGCTCGGGTTCTGGGCTTGTTTTCAGCTTTGGGGCTGCGTCCTGTGGATGCCAGAGACCAGGAATTCGGTCTGGAGGGGTGTCTGGAGCTTGAGTCCAAGAGGTAGCCAGCTTCTCTGGGGGCTGGGGTCCACGGCCCGCTAGTGTGAGCGCCCCCTCCCACTCAGGCAGTGGCTGGGACCCCGATACTCTGGCTCTGTCACTCGCAGAGGAGCACACACAGTGATGCCCTGTTCCCCTCACCCCGGGCTGTACCCGGCTCTCTCTGCTCTGGGTAGTTGGGGTTCTTCGAGGCCTTAGCATATGAAAGCTGGAAAGTAGGAATCCTGTTTAGTTGTTATTGGTCTTTTTCTCTGTAGAAACGAATGTCCGTGACCGAGGGGGGTATCAAATACCCCGAGACAACTGAGGGAGGCCGCCCCAAGCTTGGGGGGCTGATGGATCCAAGGCAGGGGGTGATCGAGCGGACCGGCCGCTGCCAGACCTGTGCAGGTGAGTGCTGGGGGGCTGGGGCGGCGCCCCAAAGGGAGCAGGAGGCCGGGCTCCTTGGGCCCCGGCCCGAGGGTGGACACCTGGGGACCTGGTCTCTGAGGTGTGTGTCCCCACAGGAAACATGACAGAGTGCCCTGGCCACTTTGGCCACATTGAGCTGGCCAAACCTGTGTTTCACGTGGGCTTCCTGGTGAAGACGATGAAAGTTCTGCGCTGTGTCTGCTTCTTCTGCTCCAAACTTCTCGTGGACTCTGTGAGTGGGGGCGGGGGGGGGGGGGCAGCGGCCCTGGCCCTGGCCCCGGCCCCGGCCCCGGCCCCGGCCCCGGCCCCGGCCCCGGGGGAGGGGATGCCTGGGGGGGCCGAGGAGCAGGCCCAACCGACCCTGCTCTGCCGTGTCCCCAGAACAACCCGAAGATCAAGGACATTCTGGCCAAGTCCAAGGGGCAACCCAAGAAGAGGCTCACGCACGTGTACGACCTGTGCAAGGGCAAGAACATCTGTGAGGGCGGGGAGGAGATGGACAATAAGTTCGGTGTGGAGCAGCCGGAGGGCGACGAGGACCTGGCCAAGGAGAAGGTAGCGGCCGTCGGGGACGCCGCGCGGGGTTGGGGGGGGGGGGGGGCGGCAGAAGACCCCCGGGGGGCCCAGGGGCGCCGGCCATCCCCCGCCCCGGCCGCCCCCCCCCCGTCTGGAAGGGCCATGGTGGCTGCGGGCGGTACCAGCCCAGGATCCGGCGCTCCGGCCTCGAGCTGTATGCCGAGTGGAAGCACGTCAACGAGGACTCGCAGGAGAAGAAGATCCTGCTGAGTCCCGAGCGTGTGCACGAGATCTTCAAGCGCATCTCCGACGAGGAGTGTTTCGTGCTGGGCATGGAGCCCCGCTTCGCGCGGCCCGAGTGGATGATCGTTACGGTGCTGCCCGTGCCCCCGCTGTCCGTGCGGCCCGCCGTCGTGATGCAGGGCTCCGCCCGCAACCAGGTCGGCGGCCCGGGGACCCTGCCTGTCCGGGGGGAGGGGGGGTGGGGGGGGACAGGGAACGGCGCGGGTGCGGGCGTGCAGGGGTGACCGCCGCCTGCCAGCCGCGCGCCTTTCAACGACGCCCTTAATGCGGCGACGGTCACAGAGGCGCCTCTGTACCTGGGAGAGGAGGGATGGGCGGGGCCCGCCCGCCCCGGGGGTGAGGGAGACCCCGGGCGCCTGGCGGTGAGGACGCCGGCTTTCCGCCGCAGGACGACCTGACGCACAAGCTGGCCGACATCGTGAAGATCAACAACCAGCTGCGGCGGAACGAGCAGAATGGCGCGGCGGCGCATGTCATCGCCGAGGACGTGAAGCTCCTCCAGTTCCACGTGGCCACCATGGTGGACAACGAGCTGCCCGGCCTGCCCCGCGTGAGTCCGCACGCCCCCTGCCTGCCCTGCGCCCCTGCGCCCCTGCCCTGGAGGAGGGGCCGTGCTGACCGCGGCCGCCTCCCCGTGTGTCCTCCCAGGCCATGCAGAAGTCCGGGCGCCCCCTCAAGTCCCTGAAGCAGCGGCTGAAGGGCAAGGAAGGCCGGGTCCGGGGGAACCTGATGGGCAAGCGAGTGGACTTCTCGGCCCGCACCGTCATCACCCCCGACCCCAACCTCTCCATCGACCAGGTCGGCGTGCCCCGCTCCATCGCCGCCAACATGACTTTTGCGGAGATCGTCACGCCCTTCAACATCGACAGGTGGGCCCTGCGTTGGGACCCTGCCGGGAGGGCTGTGGACACACGAGGGGAGTGGGCCCGCACCTAGGGCTCCGGTTGAGTGAGGCAGCGGGGGCTCCTGGGAGGTGTGTGTTCATCGTGCCTCTGTCCTCCTTAGACTTCAGGAGCTGGTGCGCAGGGGGAACAGCCAGTACCCGGGCGCCAAGTACATCATCCGGGACAACGGCGATCGTATCGACCTGCGTTTCCACCCCAAGCCCAGTGACCTTCACCTGCAGACCGGCTACAAGGCACGTGACGGGCCAGGGCCTCTGTCCCCTGAGCAGGAAGCTCTCTGGCAGGGGGCCCTGGGGGCGGGGGGATCCCGTCCTGTTGGTTAGGATCCAGGTGCGTGGAGACTCTGAGACTGCCGCCTCCTAGTGGAGCCAGAGCTGCTGGCCGTGGGCATCTGGGGTGGGGGTCGCATAAACCCAAGTGCAGCGCGAGGGGTGCATGTGGCAGGGAAGGGAGATCCAGGGGAGGAACAGAACAGGAGGCTTCGTGTCCAGGGTCTCTGGGCTTTCTCTCACAGTCGAGTTCCCTGAGGCTGGTGGATAACTGTGCCTTGTCGTCGCTGATAACCCGGCCCGAAGCTTGTGGTTGACACGTGTTCCGTGTGAAATTAACCCCACAGTGCCGTCTGTTTCCACGTGTAGAGCATTTCAGGCCCACGGTCCTGTCCTCCTACTCATAGCGCCTTCCCTAAGACCTGTCCACACTTCCTCCGACAGGTGGAACGGCACATGTGCGACGGAGACATTGTTATCTTCAACCGTCAGCCGACTTTGCACAAAATGTCCATGATGGGGCATCGGGTCCGCATCCTGCCCTGGTCGACTTTCCGCTTGAATCTGAGGTCAGCGCCCTGGCTGAGGGAGGCAGGCGGGGCCGGGCTGCTCCCTGACGCCTCCCTGCAGGCGTCTTCCTGACCCCGGCTTCCGTCTGTCACCACAGCGTGACCACTCCGTACAATGCTGATTTTGACGGGGACGAGATGAACTTGCACCTGCCACAGTCTCTGGAGACCCGGGCGGAGATCCAGGAGCTCGCCATGGTGCCACGCATGATTGTCACCCCCCAGAGCAATCGCCCCGTCATGGGCATCGTGCAGGACACGCTCACCGCAGTGCGCAAATTCACAAAGAGAGACGTCTTCTTGGAGCGGGTGTGTGCCCCTGGGGAGGGAGCCTGACTTGGGAAGGGCAGAGGGGCCCCAGGGCGGCGAGGGGATGATTGGGAGGGCGAGTCAGGACTCTTGCCTTGACTCGCGTCACACGGACCTGCGTGTGAGGCAGAAGGAAAATGGGGTCAGGCGGATCACGGGCCGAAACGTTTACCACTTTAGCTCGCTGTTCAGTTCGTTTTTTGCTCGTTTATTTTTGGGAGCGAGAGAGCATGAGTGGGGAGGGGCAGAGAGAGAAGGAGCCGGAGGAGCCGAGGCAGGGCTCCACCCTGACAGCATCGAGCCCAACACAGGGCTCAGACTCATGAACCGCGAGGTCATGACCTGAGCCGAAGGTGGACACAACTGACAGCCACCCGGGCGCCCCGGTTACTTCCTAATTATTTAAAGTAATTTGTACTTATTGTTTAAAAGAAGAAAAACCCAAAATCTAGAGATTGTATTTTCAATTAAAATTTTGGAAAACACTTCCTGGCATCTCTCTGCCTCCAGAATCTGGCTGTCACCCTTGGGCAGGTGACATTCCCAAGAGCGGGGCCTGCAATTCTGAAGTCTGTTTGGCCTGCTCTTCCCTCCCAGGGTGAGGTGATGAACCTCCTGATGTTCCTGTCCACGTGGGACGGGAAGGTCCCACAGCCAGCCATTCTGAAGCCCCGTCCCCTGTGGACGGGCAAGCAGATCTTCTCCCTCATCATACCGGGCCACATCAACTGCATCCGCACCCACAGCACCCATCCCGACGATGAGGACAGTGGTCCCTACAAGCACATCTCTCCCGGGGACACCAAGGTAGGACCTGGTCTCTGCGTGTGTGGGAACAGCATTCGGACCTGGCCGCCACCTTGCCTCTTGGCCTTCTGGCTGAAATCCATGGGATTTCCAGGGGAGCCACTGCAGGGGCCTCGAGAGGGTGCTTTGTGCACAGGTGGTGGTGGAGAACGGGGAGCTGATCATGGGCATCTTGTGTAAGAAGTCCCTGGGCACGTCTGCCGGCTCGCTGGTCCACATCTCGTACCTGGAGATGGGTCACGACATCACCCGCCTCTTCTACTCCAACATTCAGACCGTCATTAACAACTGGCTGCTCATCGAGGGTGAGTAGAAGGCTCTAGCAAACCTGCTTTGAATCCTTACTCCGTCTCTTTACTGCTCTTCTCCAGCCTTTTCTCTTCCCTGCTTGGGTTTGGCACTCTCTTGGCTGTGATTCCATCCCAGGTCTTTGGGGAGCCCTCAGAGGGTGTTGATGCTTCTCCTTCTCCCTAGGTCATACCATTGGCATCGGGGACTCCATTGCAGACTCTAAAACTTACCAGGACATTCAGAACACGATTAAGAAGGCCAAGCAGGATGTGATAGAGGTGGGCAGAACACTCAGAGACTTTGAACGTGATGTCCGCGAGAGCCCAGCGGGTGTGAGGGAAGGGGAGTAGGACGGGCACTGAGGTCTGCCCCCGCCCACGTACCCAGGTCATCGAGAAGGCTCATAACAATGAGCTGGAGCCCACCCCGGGGAATACTCTGCGGCAGACGTTTGAGAACCAGGTGAACCGCATTCTCAACGACGCCCGAGACAAGACCGGCTCCTCCGCCCAGAAGTCCCTGTCTGAATACAACAACTTCAAGTCTATGGTCGTGTCCGGGGCCAAAGGTTCCAAGATCAACATCTCCCAGGTGGGGAGCCCTGTCTTTCCAGATCTGGGCCGCAGAGAAGGGTGGGAGCGGCGGAGGGGGTAGTGCTGGGAGCCCCCGCTCCTGGTGCAGAGGGCGCCGGGTGCACCCCGCCTCTCACTTCCCAGGTCATCGCTGTCGTCGGGCAGCAGAACGTAGAGGGCAAGCGGATCCCGTTTGGCTTCAAGCACCGGACCCTGCCCCACTTCATCAAGGACGACTACGGGCCCGAGAGCCGAGGCTTCGTGGAGAACTCTTACCTGGCCGGCCTCACGCCCACCGAGTTCTTCTTCCATGCCATGGGGGGTCGCGAGGGGCTCATCGACACTGCTGTCAAGACAGCTGAGACTGGTGAGGCCTTCGGGCCCGTGCGTATCGGCCGGGGCGGCGGGGCGGGGGGGAGCGGGTGCAGGGCGTGGAGGGAGGGGTAGGCGTTCTCCTGGACACGTGGTTTGTCCCTCGTGGGGGGAACGACAGCCACAGCCAGGGAGCCGCCCCCGTGTGACAGCCCTGCAGCCTTCCACGTGCAGGGGAGGAGCTCGGGGTCTCTGTCGTGCACTGTGATGCAGGGGCTGGTTCCTAGGGCGCTCTTCTGGGCCCTGTCCAGTGGCTGGTTCCTAAGGGACTCTTCTGGGCCCGGTTCCGGTCGGTGGTAGGCTCGGCTTTCACGGAGAGGCCTCGGGGACCAGGGGGCTACCGGCTGCCCCCTCTGAGGTTCGGGTGGGCTGAGGCCCTCGGGCCGCCGGCAGGGCTCGCTCTGAGAGAGGCTTTTCGGGCCACGTGTTCGCCTCGTTGCCCTGCGGCCCGTGGTGAGGCCCCGGTGACCTCCTCGCAGGGTACATCCAGCGGCGGCTCATCAAGTCCATGGAGTCGGTGATGGTGAAGTACGACGCCACCGTGCGCAACTCCATCAACCAGGTGGTGCAGCTCCGTTACGGCGAGGACGGCCTGGCCGGCGAGAGCGTCGAGTTCCAGAACCTGGCCACCCTCAAGCCGTCCAACAAGGCTTTTGAGAAGAAGTGAGGAGGAGGCAGGGGGTGGTTCTCGCCTCCTGGGGGCCCCCCCTCCCTGCACACAGACTGCTCGCCTGGACTGTGCCTCGCAGGCAGCTCGATCCCCCAGAGCCCCGCGCCCACCCGGGGGACGGACGCCGCGTGGTGGGAGTGGGTGGGTGGGGAACAGACCTGAGACCCGTCCCCGGCCCGTGCCCGATGACCCGACAGAGCAAACCCAGACGGGCTGCCCCGCCCCCGGGTCCTTTTTGCAGTTTCCCTGCCCGAGAGTCTCGCCTCCACAGCCCCGTTGTGCAGACCTTGCCCCTTCGGGAGCCTCGGTGCCCCGGGCAGGGGTCAGGCCCTGGGCCCGCCTGCCCCTTGACTCCACCTCCCGCCGCACGCAGGTTCCGCTTCGATTACACCAATGAGAGGGCCCTGCGGCGGACTCTGCAGGAGGACCTGGTGAAGGACGTGCTGAGCAACGCGCACATTCAGAACGAGCTGGAGCGCGAATTTGAGCGGATGCGTGAGGATCGGGAGGTGCTCAGGGTCATCTTCCCAACCGGCGACAGCAAGGTACGCGTGGGCGGGAAGGCCGGGCTGGCGAGCTGCCGCCCCCGAGAGACTGTGCCCACTCGCGATCCTCGCTCCCTCTCGTCCTCCCACAGGTGGTCCTCCCCTGCAACCTGCTGCGCATGATCTGGAACGCTCAGAAGATCTTCCACATCAACCCTCGCCTCCCCTCCGACCTGCACCCCATCAAGGTCGTAGAGGGTGAGTAGCTGCTCTGGGGTCTCCGGGCCGGGCGGGGGGACAGGAGGGAGCTGGGCCCCGGTCTGCAACTTCTTTACCTCCTTTGGCCGTCCCAGGAGTCAAGGAATTGAGCAAGAAGCTGGTGATCGTGAATGGGGACGACCCCCTGAGCCGGCAAGCCCAGGAGAACGCCACGCTTCTCTTCAATATCCACCTGCGCTCCACGCTGTGCTCCCGCCGCATGGCCGAGGAGTTCCGGCTCAGCGGGGAGGCCTTCGACTGGCTGCTCGGAGAGATCGAGTCCAAGTTCAACCAAGCCATTGTGAGTGGTGATCTCGGCCTTGCTCTTCTCCTTTGACCTGCTGACGCGTCTGGGCTCTGAGAGCAGCCCCCCGCCCCCCGCCAACGACGGCCCTTGTTCACGGAGGGGCTGCTCCAGTTCTCAGCGGTCTCGAGACCACCCGGCAACTTGGGAGCCCCACGTTTCAGACACGAAAACTGGGCCTTGGAGGGACAGAGTGACCACTCTAGGACAGGCAGTTGTACAGGAAGGAAGCTGCGTGGTTGCGCTACGAAATGGGAGGGTTGTTCTTTATTTTCTTCGAGTGCCTGCCGTGTGCCCAATTCCAGTTTAGGTGGAGGTAGGGGATCGGGGAGAGTGAGCAGGACAGCAACTAGGTATACTACCAGTGGTTTGGTTTTGTTTTTTTTTTTAACTTTATTTATTTAGAGAGCATGAGTGGGAGAGGGGCAGAGAGAGGAAGAGACAGAATCCCAAGCAGACCCCGCGTTGTCAGCACAGGGCCCCCACGTGAGGCTCAAACTCATGGTTGTGAGATCATGACCTGAGCAGAAATGAAGAGTCAGACGCCTGACTGACTGAGCCAGCCAAGGCGCCACACCATCACTGTCTTTAAGGATTGTACGGAGTAGCGGGAAGAGAGAAGCGTTATAATTATAGGCGTACTTCCGAATATATTTGACGTAAATCCAGTATCCGAGGATACCAGCAAGAAAATGAGAAGACAATCCAGAACAGGAGGAAACATTTGCAAATCGCATGCGTGACAAGGTTGCGTATGAAAAATACACGAAGGACTACTGAGAGTCAGCAACAAAAAGAAAAATGTCAAAGGATTCGAGTAGACCTTTCCCCCGAAGAGTTCACGTAAGCGAGCGGTAAACACGTGAAGAGATGCTCGACGTCCTCAGCCGTCAAGGAGCTGTGGGTGAAAGCCACGGTGAGCTACCGGTTCACGCCCCACGAGTTTAGGATGGCTACAGTGGGGAATAAAGGGACGGCGGGCGCGGATGTGGAGGAATCAGAAGTCTCCTGGACCGCTGCTGGGGATCAGGGCCCGCTGCTCCTCTCCAGGTGGGACACAGAGTTCCCGTTTGAACCAGCAGTCCCACTAGGAGTGTCCCCAAGAGACGGCGGAGCGTCTACTACAAGGGTTCAGGGCCCCATCATTCCTAACAGCCAGGCGGTGGAAACCGGCCGAAAGTCCATCCACTGACGAATGGGTAAACCAAACTGCTAAACCCGTACAAAGGAATATTATTCTGTGATGAAAGCCGCGAGGGGCCCAGCCATCAGAAGACGACACGGTAACTTGTATCGAAGCGAAAGAAATCGGTCTGAAAAGGCTACGTACCGTATGATTCGCGTTGAAAGGTTAAGTTTTACGTGCTCATAACCTCGATGACAATTGGGAGCTTCCTGTTCGGAAAACTGCTGCAGAGTGAACATTTAGCCTGTAATGTTGGCGTGCTTTAGAAACGGGGGTTTTGGATGGGAGAGCCTTTTTCTGGGCGTGCACCCCCTGGGGGCGAACGTGTGTCACTCGAGGCACTGGGGAAGGGAGGGGTACGCGGGACTCCACTTTAAGTCTCTGCCTCGTGTAGGCGCCTCTGTCCCCGTCCTGACTGCGTCTCGTTCTCGGCCAGAAGGGAGGGGTTTGCCGATTCTGATGCTGGCCTTTCTTACTCCGCAGGCCCATCCCGGGGAGATGGTGGGGGCCCTGGCTGCACAGTCCCTGGGAGAACCCGCCACCCAGATGACCTTGAACACCTTCCACTACGCCGGTGTGTCTGCCAAGAACGTGACCCTGGGCGTGCCGCGACTCAAGGAGCTGATCAACATTTCCAAGAAACCAAAGACCCCATCACTCACGGTCTTCCTGCTGGGCCAGTCTGCTCGGGACGCCGAGAGGGCCAAGGTAGGGGGTGGGTCGATGGACTTCCTGGCAGGATGAAAAGGAGAACTCTCATCCTGGAATAACTCCTCTCTGCAGAGGGTTTGGAGGGGCCTTTGGAGCCACCCACGTGCCGTGTCATCAATCCCTCTTTGTCCCAGGACATTCTGTGCCGCCTGGAGCATACGACGTTGAGGAAGGTGACCGCCAACACAGCCATCTACTACGACCCCAACCCCCAGAGCACAGTGGTGGCCGAGGACCAGGAGTGGGTGAACGTCTACTATGAGATGCCTGACTTTGACGTGGCCCGAATCTCCCCCTGGCTTTTGCGGGTGGAGCTGGACCGGAAGCACATGACTGACCGGAAGCTGACCATGGAGCAGATTGCCGAAAAGATCAATGCTGGTGAGGCGGCGGGGGCAGGCCCGGCTCGGGGTCCTGCCTGGGCTCCCTGTCTGTCACGTCACCGCCCGCCCATCCCCAGCGAGCCACCCTCCCTCTCTGCCTTCTGTGCTCAGTGTTTCCCCACTTCCAGACGGTTCTGTGAGAGGGAGGAGAAGCCAGAAGGAGCCCCGTCTGGGAGAGCTGTGGATGAGCAGTGGCTGCGAGGTGTGGTCGCGGCCGTCTTTCTCACAGTTCTTGCTCCCCACCAGGTTTTGGCGACGACTTGAATTGCATCTTTAACGACGATAACGCGGAGAAGCTGGTGCTGCGGATCCGCATCATGAACAGCGACGAGAACAAGATGCAGGAGGTAACGGACGCCCTAGGGGACCGGCAGCGTCGGGTGTGGAAGGCTGCGAAGCCTCGTTCGGGCCAGAGAAGTCCCGATGGAAGCGTCGAGGGACGAGGCACACCAGCTGCCATAGGGATGGGGGAGTGGCAGGGATTCCCAGACTTTTAGCCACAGGAGCCTCGGCAAACCGGGGCAGCGGCCCTGTCGAAAAAACAGATGGTGTCGAAGCAGGGGAGTCACTGGGCTTTCCTCCCGGGAGGCTCCTGCATGAGGGCAGAGCCAGAGGCAGGTTGACAGCAAAATTGCCATGTCCCGTGGAAAGTGGCATGCCAGCGGGTATCGCAAGACCCAAGGAAACGTTGGACCGGTGACTTCCCTCCTGAGCACCGCTCCGAAAATACTGTTCAGCATGTGGGGTGCCTGGTGTCTTAATAACAAAAACTCAGAACTTACTGTCGAACTATCGGAGAGTAGACCCCAGGATTTGGACGTGTCTCGACATCTTATGCTCTAGATCTCCATGAACGAGCTCATTTGTCCAGGAAGTAGCGGCCTGGGCAAGTAGCGAGTGCCATTAAGGCAGGGGGTGGTGCTGCTTGCGCAGTTACAGTCCTGGGGCCGTGTGTGCACAGATGCACACACACACACACACACCACACACGGAAATTGTGTCAGGAGGGTGGAGTGTGGGTGCTTTTCCTTAGGTTTCTTTTACTAGGATCGTAAAAACACGATAAAAGGGAACTCAGTGGGACGGAGGGGGGCAGGGTCTGGCGCCTGACTCGACTTGTGGGTTCCCTGGGGGCGCCGAGGTGGGGCGTGCGGGAGCCCAGGACGCGATGAGGGTTCCGAGACTCTGGCTTCGCTCTTGGCACAGGAAGAAGAGGTGGTGGACAAGATGGACGACGACGTTTTCCTGCGCTGCATCGAGTCCAACATGCTGACGGACATGACCCTGCAGGGCATTGAGCAGATCAGCAAGGTCGGCCCTCCCGCCCCGTCCCGCCCCCAGTGAGCTCCCGCCCCGCCCCCCGCCCCTGCCCCCAGTGAGTTCACGCCGTCCCCACAGGTGTACATGCACCTGCCGCAGACGGACAACAAGAAGAAGATCATCATCACGGAGGACGGAGAATTCAAGGCCCTGCAGGAGTGGATCCTGGAGACCGACGGTGTGAGCCTGATGCGGGTGCTGAGTGAGAAGGACGTGGACCCCGTGCGCACCACGTCCAACGACATCGTGGAGATCTTCACGGTGAGCGCTCGAGCCCGGAAGCTCCCGCACCGCATCTCCTCGCTCAGGGTTATCCGTGCCCGAGTCCACTGTCGAGTCTGGGCCGCACCGACTCCCGACCGTCCCTCCGGATGGGGAGTGGGGGGTGGGTGGCAAGAGGAGAGCACG
Organism: Herpailurus yagouaroundi; assembly: GCF_014898765.1. Lineage (NCBI taxonomy): Eukaryota > Metazoa > Chordata > Mammalia > Carnivora > Felidae > Herpailurus > Herpailurus yagouaroundi. Next base: position 10,439,090 of record NW_024412439.1, on the reverse strand, counting down.
GTCACTCGGTCCTGACCCTTCACCCCCAACCCCGTGCCAGGTGCTGGGCATCGAAGCCGTGCGGAAGGCCTTGGAGCGAGAGCTCTACCACGTCATCTCCTTTGACGGTTCCTACGTCAATTACCGCCACTTGGCTCTCCTGTGTGATACCATGACCTGTCGTGGCCACTTGATGGCCATCACGCGACACGGGGTTAACCGCCAGGATACGGGACCTCTCATGAAATGCTCCTTTGAGGAAACGGTAATGGCGGAACGGAGCAGGGGCGGACAGAGGGGGCAGGAGGAGGGAGCGCCGTGGGAAGAGGGGAGGCGTTGCCGCTGCCCTTGCCCCGTCGGGCGGGTGTGTGCACCGGGGGCGGAGCGGCCCCGGAGCACTGGGAGTGGCGGGTCTCACGGGGGCCCCCATCGTCCGGCCGTTCAGGTGGATGTGCTCATGGAAGCGGCCGCGCACGGAGAGAGCGACCCCATGAAGGGGGTGTCTGAGAACATCATGCTGGGCCAGCTCGCTCCGGCCGGCACCGGCTGCTTCGACCTCCTGCTCGACGCGGAGAAGTGCAAGTATGGCATGGAGATCCCCACCAACATCCCCGGCCTGGGGGCCGCCGGACGTGAGTAGGAGGGTTAGGGGGGGCGGGGGGGGGGGAAGGGAGGGACAGGCCGGTCCCCAGACGCCGTGCTCACCAGTCCCTGTGCATCCTCCTCGCACAGCCACTGGCATGTTCTTCGGCTCAGCGCCCAGTCCCATGGGAGGGATTTCTCCGGCCATGACTCCCTGGAACCAGGGTGCCACTCCGGCCTATGGCGCCTGGTCTCCCAGTGTCGGTGAGTGACCCCGGCTGGCAGAGGGGCCCCCTGGGGGGTCACAGGAGGGTGAGGAGTCTCCGTGTCGGAAGGCGTGGGGTGGGGCAAGTTGGGGGGGGGGGCTCCAGCTCAGGTTTTAATGCCTGTTTCCTCTGTCTGTCACTCCACAGGAAGTGGGATGACCCCAGGGGCAGCTGGCTTCTCCCCTAGTGCTGCTTCGGATGCCAGCGGCTTCAGTCCGGGCTACTCCCCTGCGTGGTCCCCCACGCCGGGCTCGCCGGGCTCCCCGGGCCCCTCGAGCCCCTACATCCCCTCACCAGGTGAGCAGGCCCTGTCCGTCTGTGGGGGCCAAGTTCATTTCGTCCCGGTCCTTCCCTCCGGGTGACTCTCCCTCACGTGGCTCCTCTCGGCTTTTCCTCCTCCAGGTGGTGCCATGTCTCCTAGCTACTCACCCACGTCTCCTGCCTACGAGCCTCGCTCCCCCGGGGGCTACACACCCCAGAGCCCCTCCTACTCCCCGACCTCGCCCTCCTACTCCCCGACCTCTCCGTCCTACTCTCCCACCAGTCCTAACTATAGCCCCACGTCACCCAGCTACTCCCCAACCTCCCCCAGCTACTCTCCAACGTCTCCCAGCTACTCCCCGACTTCTCCCAGCTACTCCCCGACCTCTCCCAGCTACTCTCCAACGTCTCCCAGCTACTCCCCGACTTCTCCCAGCTACTCCCCGACCTCTCCCAGCTACTCCCCGACCTCTCC
>NW_024412439.1:10414774-10437517 GCF_014898765.1 Herpailurus yagouaroundi | reverse complement strand
TCCCCGACCTCTCCCAGCTACTCCCCGACCTCTCCCAGCTACTCCCCCACATCCCCCAGCTACTCCCCCACATCCCCCAGCTATTCTCCCACATCCCCCAGCTACTCCCCAACATCCCCGAGCTACTCCCCGACCAGCCCTAACTACTCTCCGACCAGTCCCAATTATACCCCAACGTCCCCCAGCTATAGCCCAACATCACCCAGCTACTCCCCGACGAGCCCCAACTACACACCAACAAGCCCTAACTACAGCCCAACCTCTCCCAGCTACTCTCCGACTTCACCCAGCTACTCCCCGACCTCGCCAAGCTACTCCCCGTCAAGCCCACGATACACACCGCAGTCTCCGACCTACACCCCGAGCTCCCCCAGCTACAGCCCCAGCTCCCCCAGCTATAGCCCCACCTCGCCGAAGTATACCCCCACCAGTCCCTCTTACAGCCCCAGTTCCCCCGAGTACACCCCGACCTCCCCCAAGTACTCACCCACCAGCCCCAAGTACTCACCCACCTCCCCCAAGTACTCACCCACCAGCCCCACCTACTCACCTACCACCCCAAAATATTCCCCAACGTCTCCTACTTACTCGCCAACCTCTCCGGTCTATACCCCAACCTCCCCCAAGTACTCACCCACCAGCCCCACCTACTCGCCCACCTCCCCCAAGTACTCGCCCACCAGCCCCACCTACTCGCCCACCTCCCCCAAAGGCTCCACCTACTCGCCCACCTCCCCCGGCTACTCGCCCACCAGCCCCACCTACAGCCTCACCAGCCCGGCCATCAGCCCGGACGACAGTGATGAGGAGAACTGAGGGTGAGCGGGGCGCAGCGGCCATCGGCCAGGGCGAAGGGCAGCCCGGGGGGTGCCCTCACGAGGCGCAGGCCCCCGGCCCGCCTCCCTTGTACATAGTTCTTGTGACAAAGTTCCTCGTTGACGTTCTGGTTCTGTTTCCGCTGGGGCTTCTTGTCTCGTCCTCCACTTGTGCTGTCTCAGAATCCACTCGCCTGGCTCCGGTGGTCTTCCTACCCCACCCACCCCGGGCCCGTCCCCGAATTGAGGATCCCTCCTTGCCTGTGGCTTGATTGGGGGTAAAGGGTATTTTAACTTCTTGGGGGTAGTTCCTGCTTTGGGTCATTCTATCTGATCCTATGGAAGAACAAAGCTAAAGCTGCCTTTCGTCTGTTATTTTATTTTTTTGAAGTTCAAATAAAGTTTACTAATTTTGGCCAAAAACGTGATGTTGAGTGCTTTACTGGGAGGCAGCTGTGTCTGGCCCACTCGCCTGGGCTGCTGCTGAGTGTGGGGACCCCTGCCCAGGCCCGGAAGAGGCGGGAGACGCCCCCCGAGGGTACACGTATTCTCTGAACAAATACCTACCACGTGCTCCGTGGTGCTTTTTACCAGCTTGCTGGGCGAGCAGGTCAGGCCCTTGCCTTAGCTTAAAGCGTGTTCCACATGACAGCTTTTTAACCCGTCTGCCTCTCCCGGTCCGGAGTTTGGACAAGTGCGGCAACGTATGCGCCACAGAAGCAGAAAACGTCTTGCCCTTCAAGCCGCCACCAGGAGGCACGTTTTCTTTTGGTATTTTTCCTACACGTTTCTCAAGTCACTACTGACCAGTTTTTGTTTTGGCCTCCAACCAACAATGAGAAGGTTCTAGATGCTGTAATACGTTTGAAAACTAAAAAGATTTGGGAATAATTTATTGTTTTTGGCCACTTCATATTTTTTTCATTAGTTTCTTGTTCATTTGGAGATCAACATTCCTCTGTCCTCTGCAGGTTATTTCCGCTTCACTTTGAATGTTTTAAATTCAAATTTTAAATTGAAGTATTTCAAAGAATGGTATCGAAAGTATTATGACCAAGATCTATTAACATCACCAAGACTATGTAGATGCCATTTGGGTATATTTAAACCCAATCTGAAGTTGTTTTGAAAGAAATGACTTCTTTTTTTTAAAGTTTTTTTTAACATTCATATTTGAGAGAGAGAGAGGGAGACACAGAATCCGAAGCAGGCTCCAGGCTCCGAGCCGTCAGCACAGAGCCCGTCGCGGGGCTCGAACCCACAAACTGTGAGATCATGACCTGAGCCGAAGTCGGACACTCAACCGACTGAGCCACCCAAGCGCCCCAGAAATGACTAATTTTTATAAAAAGAGTATACGTTTATTATAAAAGATCGAAACACTGTAGAAAGAAATGCCAAATCTTCCCAAATCCCACCACCAAAAACTGAGCGCCAGCACTTGGTGAATGTAAGTGCAGACGTCTCTCGGGTTGTGTAGGAAGAGACGAGGTTACACAGAAGTCATGTAAGAATAGGATTGTTTGCGTACTGTCTGGATCTGGGCCGCTACAACCATACCATAGACTGGCTTATAAGCAACAGCGATTTCTCGAAACAGCTCTGGAGGCTGGGGAATCCAAGATCAAGGCAACGGACAGATTTGGTACCCAAGGAGGGTTCATACATGGCCATCTTCTCACTGCGTCCTCACGCTCAGAAGGGGCAGGGAGCCCTTGGGGGTCTTTTATGAGACACCCCTCCCAAGAGGGCTTCACCCTCGTGACCTAAGCACCTCCCCAAAGCGCCACCTCCAAATAACGTTAGGGATTTGTTTTCAACATGGGCATTTGGGGGAGACCAACATTCAGGACATGGCACATACTATTTAATAAACTCAATCATGTTTAAGAAGAAAACGCTTCGGCGAATTCATAAATCTCCACGAGAAATCTTCCTAAAAGGTCCCTCTCCATTAACCTACGTGTGAAAACAAAACGAATGAATAAACGAAAGGCAGAATCAGACCCATAAATAGAACAAACATGGTGGCCAGAGGGGGTGAGGAAGGGAATGGTGGGTGGAGGGGAGGTGAGAGGCCCATCCAGGCTTCCAGTTCTGGAATGAAGAAGTCCTGGGGGATGAAAAGCAGCATGGGAATTCTAGCCCCCGGTATCCTGCGGGGGCAGGAAGCAGCCACACTTGTGGAGAAGGCAACATAACGTATAGACACGTCCACTCACTACTGTGCACCTGACTTCAGTGGAACACTGCCAACTATGCTTCAGTTTAAAAAAGTAAACGGGGGGCGTCTGGGTGGCTCAGTCGGTTGAGCGTCCGACTCCGGCTCAGGTCAACGATCTCACGGTTCGTGGGTTCGAGCCTCGCGTCAGGCTCTGTGCTGACAGCTCAGAGCCTGGAGCCTGCTTCGGATTCTGTGTCTCCCTCTCTCTCTGCCCCTCCCCTGCTGGTGCTCTTTCTCTCTCTCTTTCAAAAATACATAAACATTTAAAATAAAGTTTCATTAAATCTATAGCTCATGTAATTAATGTATTTATATATAGTTAATATATCATAGTTTATGTGTATTAATTGTTTTTATTTGAGAGGGAGAGAGATCATGCATGTAAGTAGGGGAGAGGAGCAGAGGAGAGAGAGAATCTCAAGCAGGCTCCTTGCTCAGCACAGAGCCCCACGCATAGCTCGATCCTACAACCCTGGGATCATGACCTGAGCCGAAATCAAGAGTCAGACTCTCACCTTTATATTCTCTCTAGTCTTATATTTTTTATATTTCTGATTCTTTATATTTTTTAGAGATATAATACAGTATCTTTTTTCATACCTCATTTTCTCACATCTTGGTGTACAGAAACGAAATAATTTCTGTATATTGATTTTATATCCAGCAAACTCCATAATCTCTCAATAATCTCTTAATTTATATGTAGTACTTTTGCTCCATACATAAAGAGTCATGTCATATACACATGATGCCGATTCTGTTTCCACCTTCCCAGTTATCCAAACCTTTATTCCCGGGGCACTTGGCTGGCTCAGTCAGTGGAGCATGCAAATTTTGATCTCAGGGTCATGAGTTCGAGCCCCCTGTAGGGTGTAGAGCTCACTTAGAAAGAAACAAACAAGGAAAACAACAAAAAAAAACCCTTGACTCCCTGTGTTACTCTATGTACTCTGACGAATTTGCACAAGTTGTTTACTAGAATGACTCACCTTCGTGAGCTCTTGATCTTAAAAAAGAATGCTTTCATTATTTCACCATGAGTATGATGTACATTATAGTTTTATTTTTTATTAAAAATATTTTAAATATTTTTTAAAAAAATTTTTTTAATATTTATTTATTTTTGAGACAGAGAGAGGGAGAGAGAGCATGAACAGGGGAGGGTCAGAGGAAGAGGGAGACACAGATTCCGAAACAGGCTCCAGGCTCTGAGCCGTCAGCACAGAACCTGACGCGGGGCCCGAACCCACAGACCGCGAGATCATGACCTGAGCTGAAGCCGGACGCTTAACCGACTGAGCCACCCAGGGGCCCCTAGTTTTATTTTTCTTTAAATAAACATTTATCAAGTTAAGGATGTATCCTTCTACATCTAGTTTGCCGTAAGATCTAACTATGAATAAATATCAAATTTTATGAAACATACGTTTTTTCTTTTTAAAAATTTTCTAAGTTTATTTCTCTTTTTTAGCAATCTCTACACCCAAGGTGAGGCTAAAACTCACGACCCTGAGGTCAAGAGTTGCACACTCTTCCGACTGAACAAGCCAAGCACGCCTATGAAACTTATTTTGTCCAAGGCTTTCCTAGCCTCAAAAGTGTTTGGGATTATTTCCTCACTTCCTGACCTTTCACAATAATACAAGACTACCTGTCCTGTATTTGGCAACACTGTCCTTAAATAGTCAGGGCCAACTGCGATGTGTTTTCCTTGTGGGAAGACAGATACATATCTATTCAGTCTCCTTATCAATAGGACTAGTCATCTTTTCTGTTTCTTCTTGACTTAGTTTTTTTTTTAAGTACGTATATGTATATATAAAGGTTTTATTTTAAGTAATCTCTACACCCAACATAGGACTCGAACTCATAATCCCAAGATCAGGCATTGCACACTCCATTAACTGAGCCATCCAGGTGCCCCTCTTCTTTTTTTTTTTTTTTTAATTTTTTTTTCAACGTTTATTTATTTTTGGGACAGAGAGAGACAGAGCATGAACGGGGGAGGGGCAGAGAGAGAGGGAGACACAGAATCAGAAACAGGCTCCAGGCTCTGAGCCATCAGCCCAGAGCCCGACGCGGGGCTCGAACTCACGGACCGCGAGATCGTGACCTGGCTGCAGTCGGACGCTTAATCGACTGCGCCACCCAGGCGCCCCTGCCTATTTCATTTTAATTCCTCAAGGATATCTTCACTGGATATTACATTCTGGTGTGAGGTTTATTTTTTAATTTTAGCCCTTTTTTTTCTTTGCTCCCATTCTCCCCACCCCCACCCCCACCCCCGAGTTTTACTGAGATACAATCGACATATAGAAGTTTAAAGCATGAAGACCTGACTTACATATATTGGGAAGTGATCACCACAGTACGTTAGCTCAACATCCATAATCTCATAGATTTTTTTTTCAAGTTTTTTCCTTGTGATGAGAACTCGTAGGATTTACTCTCTTCACAACATTCAAATATACCATACAGTGGTAACTATAGTCATCGATACATTACAGCCCCAGTACGTATTTGTCTTATAACCGGAGGTTTGTATCCTTAATCCACCCTCATCCAATCCCCCACCCCACCCTCCTCCTCTGGTAACCACAAATCTGATCTCTTTTTCTATGAGTCTGGACTTTGGTTTATTTAGATTCAATATACAAGTGAGATTGTACAGTTTCTACTCTCTCTGATTTATTTCACTTAGCAGAATGCCCTCAAAATGCACCCATCTTGGGGCATCTGGGTGGCTCAGTTCATTACGTGTCTGACTTCGGTTCAGGTCAGTATCTCGCTGTTCATGGGCGGGAGCCCCACGCCGGGCTCTGTGCTGATGGCTGGGAGCCTGGAGCCTGCTTGGGATTCTGTGTCTCCCTCTCTCTCCGCCCCTCCCCTACTTGTGCTCTGTATCTCTTTCTCTCTAAAAAATAAATAACATTTAAAAAAATTTTTTAATGCACCCATCTTGTTGCACATGGAAGGATTTTCTCCTTTTTCTGGCTGAATAATATTCCATTATATATAGATCTATATTTATCTATATTTATCTATCTCTATATCCCGACAACTTCTTTATCTGTCTTCCATTCATCTGCCAATGGACCCTTGGGTCGTTTCCATGTCTTGGTCATTGCAAATAATGAGGCAATGAACACGGGGGTGCAGACACCTCTTCTACATAGTGTTTTGGTTTCCGTTGGATATGTTCCCGGAAGTGGAACTATGTAGTTCTATTTGTAATTTTTTGAAGAAACTTCACGGTGTTTTCCACAGTGGGTGCGCCAATTCGCAATCCCACCAACAATGTGTGAGCATCCCCTTTTCTCCGCATCCTCGCCAACATTTGTTATTTCTTGTCTTTTTGATGGTAGCCATTCCGATACGCCTGACAGGCAATTTCACTGTGGTTTGGGTTTGCATTTCCCTTCAACCAGTGATCTTGATCAAGCGTCTTTCCATGTACCTGTTGGCCAGTCATATATCTTCTTCAGGAAAATGTTTATTTGGGTCTTTGCTCAGTTTTTACTTGGATTATTTGGGTTTTATTTTGTTTGCTATCGAGATGTATGCGTTCTTTATGTATTTTGGATACGAACCCCTTATCAGAGTATGATTGGCAAATACTTTTTCCAGTCTGTAGGCTGTCTTTTCATGTTGCTGATTGCTTGTTTATTTTATTTATTTTTATTTCTTTACTTTGAGAGAGAGAGAGAGAGAGAGAGCAGGGAAGGGGCAGAGAGAGAGGGAGAGAATCCCAAGGAGGCCCCACCCTCAGACAGAGCCCTATGTGGGGCTCGATTCCACGTCGGTGAGATCATGACCTGAGCCGAAGTCAAGACTAGGGCGCTTCACCGAATGAGCCCCCGAGGCGCCCCTCATTGCGTGGATGGTTTCTTTTGCCATGCGGAAGCTTTTTGGTTTGATGTGGTTCTGCTTGTTTTTTATTATGTTGCTTGTGCTTTGGGGCTCATCTTTCAGCACTTTGAAGATGTCCTAGATTTCTGGCTTGCATAGCTTGTGATAAATTTGCAGAATTATTGCTTCCTCGTGTTATTTCCCTCTGGGTGCTTTCAAGCCTTTTTTTTTTTTTTTTTCCTAAATCTGTGATTTTTCGGCCATTTGACGCTGGTGTGCCTAAGCATAGTTTTGTGTTTTTTTTTTTTTAATTTTTTTTTCAACGTTTATTTATTTTTGGGACAGAGAGAGACAGAGCATGAATGGGCGAGGGGCAGAGAGAGAGGGAGACACAGAATCGGAAACAGGCTCCAGGCTCTGAGCCATCAGCCCAGAGCCCGACGCGGGGCTCGAACTCACGGACCGTGAGATCGTGACCTGGTTGAAGTTGGACGCTTAACCGACTGCGCCACCCAGGCGCCCCCCTAAGCATAGTTTTAAAATGTATCCTGTTTGGCATCCCCTGAGAAAAGTTTGATCTTGTGAATGTGTGTCTTTCACCATATTTGGAACTTTTCAGACATTATTCTTTCAAATATTTTTTTTCCTGTTCCACTCTTTTCTCTCCTTCTGGTAGTCACTAATATGCACATTAGACTTTTTGATTCTCCCCATATGTTTCTGAGGCTCTTACTAATGTTTTGGGTTTTTAAAATTTTTTTTGAATGTTTATTTATTTTTGAGAGAGAGAGAGAGACAGAGAATGAGCTGAGGAGGAGCAGAGAGAGAGACTCTGAAGCAGGCTCCAGGATCTGAGCTGTCAGCACAGAGCCCAACATGGGGCTCGAACTCACAAGCTACAGGATCATGACCAGAGCCGAAGTCGGATGCTTAACCAACGGAGCCACGCAGGTGCTCCAATATTTTTATTGTTTAAATGTTTATTTATTTTTGAGAGAGAAAGAGAGAGAGCACACATGAATAGGGGAGGAGCAGAGAGAGGGGGAGACAGAGAATCCCAACCAGTCTCCATACTGCCTGTGCAAAGCCCAATTCAGGGCTCAAACCCACAAACCAGAAGATCATGACCCGAGCCCGAACCAAGAATCAGACGGTCAACCAACTGAGCCACCCAGGTGCCCCTGATAATTATGTTTTATGAAGTCACCATGGACACTGAATTAGCAAATGTTGAACTTTTACTCATATGAGAAAAGCAGGGTTAGATTCCTAAAAGCTTCTGGTCACAACATTTTCATCCACTGATCAATATATAACCTGGGTTTTTATGTGTGTCTGTTTAAAGACACCGAAAGTGACCATAGATTGTATGGATGATATAAAACATAGGTTTATTTCTGGACTCTCAGTTCTATTCCTGAACACACACTTTCCTGGAGAAGATATATGATTGGCCAACGGGTATATGTAAAAGGTGGTCAACATCACAAGTTGAAGGGAAATGCAAATCAAAACCAGTTCAGTTCTGTCCCGTTGGTTTGCAGGAGTATCTTTTTTTTTTTTTTAATTTTTTTTTTTAATGTTTATTATTTTTGAGAGAGAGACAGAGAGCAAGCAAGGGAGGGGCAGAGAGACAGGGAGACACAGAATCCGAAGCGGGGGCTCCAGGCTCCGAGCTCTCAGCACAGAGCCCGACGTGGGGCTCGAGCTCATGAATCATGAGATCATGAGCTGAGCAGAAATCGGACACTCAACCAGTCGGTTGAGCCACCCAGGTACCCCTCGTTTACTTATTTGTTTATTTTTAAGTCATCTCTACACCCAACGTGGGGCTCAAACTCACAACCCTGAGGTTAAAAGATACATGCCCTTACAACTGAGCCAGACGTCCCTTATTTCTATATTTTTGAAGTCCAATAATGTAACCAGAGTGTATTATATTATCTATTGCTGTGTAACAAATTACCCCCAAATCTAATGGCTTAAAAGCATTTATTATATCACAGTTTCTGTGGATCAGGAATCCATGTGTTTTTGTTTTTGTTTTTAATTGAGGTGAAATTCACAAAGCTTAAAATGAACTAAAGTATACAAGTCGGGCACGTGCAGTACGTTCACGGGGTGGCACGGCCACCACCTCCATCTCGTTCCAAAATACGTTCGTCACTCAAAAGAAAACCCTGTACCTTTTAGCCGTCCTTCTTTGCTCTCCATTCTCCCAACCCCGGACACCCACCGGGTGGAGGAGTAAGAAAGGGGAACCTTCCCAAAGAACAAGATTTATTTCTATTCTATTCTATTCTATTCTATTCTATTCTATTGTAAATAAAATGGCTTAGTACCCTCAGAGAGTTAGACGTACTGGAGTAGAATTAAGAGCCTACTTAATTGACCTACACGTGCACAGATTATGACACACGATAGCAATGGAATGGCAGATCAGTGGGGAGGAGAGGCACTATTCCATTAACGAGGGGAAAAAACTGGCCAAATGGGGAAAAAAGATGATATTGGATCCTACCTCCAAAACCCAATCCCAGGGGCACCTGAGTGGCTCAGGTGGTTAAGCATCAGACTGCCGATTTCAGCTCAGGTCACGATCTCACGATTCATGAGTTCGAGCCCCACATCGTGCTCTGTGCTGTCGGCACCGAACCTGCTTGGGGTTCTCTGTCTTCCTCTCTCTCTGCTCCTCCTCCTGCAAATAACTAAATGAACTTTAAAAAAAAAAAAAAAAAAAAAACAATCCCAGATGGATGGAAAACTGAAATGTCAAAAGAAAAAGTTTAAATTTGTAGTTAAAATAGACTATGTTTTTCTGATGTTGGGCTAGGGAAAATTTTATTAAATATGACACACAAAAAGTGCAAACTAATAACAAAATACATTTGAAGAAATTGAAATTAAGGGGGCACTTGGCTGGATCAGTCAGTAGAGCATGCACCTCTCGATCTCAGGCTGTGGGTTTGAGCCCCATGTTGGGTGCAGAGATCACTTTTAGAAAAATTAGAATTAAGAACATCTGTTATCAAAAGACTCCATGAGGAAAGTGAATAAATAAGTTGCAAAGCTGGGGAAAGAGGTTTGCAACCCATACAACTGACAAAGTATACATTAGAAACTTCTAAAAATGGGGTGCCTGGGTGGCTCAGTTGGTTAAGCGTCCGACTTCAGCTGAGGTCATGATCTCATGGTTCGTGGGTTCCAGCCCCGCGTCAGGCTCGGTGCTGACAGCTCGGATAAAAATTACTCACGTTTAGAAGTGAATAAGGAAAGAATTAATCACCCGATAGAAACAATGGACAAAAACACAGAACTCAGCACTTCAGAGATAAGCCACAAACAATGAGATGTTCGGCTTTCTCTGTAAGTAGGGAATTCAAATCAAAATTGTAGTTAGATACTATTTTACATCCAACTGACTGGCAGAATAAGGAATTTTGCAAAATAGCGAGTATCGAGGGGATAAGGATCAAGAGGGTGGGTCCCGCTCAAGGGAGGAAGTGTAAATTTGTTTGGAAAAGTTTGACGTCACTTCGCAAAGTTGGACGTTATCCACCCCCGGACCTCGGATTCCAATCCTAACTCTGTGCTCAGAGTTCATCTGAGCACCAGGAAGCATGTATAAACACATTCACGACAGCAGCGTTTATAATGGCAAACACATGAGAACAACTCAAGTGTCTACAGGCAGGAGAACGAATATGTACATCATGGCGTAATCACCAAACGGAATATTATACAGTCATTTGAACCACGACAACATGGTTGAATCTTAGACATCAAATATTAAACGAAAAAAAAAATCTCAGAAGATACTGCTTTTATTTATTTTTATTTTTTTTGATAGCGTTTTTATAAAGCTAATAGTTAACTAAAATTAAGCAATATTTTAGCACCACGCACGTATGTGACACACGCAAGAGACAGCCATGCCAAGTGATGTCAACGAGTTGGCAGAAGAGGGGTTACCTACATCATCCCGGCACAGAATATTGATTTTGGAAACCAGCCAGGGATGAGAGTATCTTTGTGGGAGTCCAGGAGTCCAGGAGTCCAGCGAAGTTCCAGCACCCTGTTGGAAGAAAACATTTGAGACACGCTGAAATGGATAAGATGATCAGTTTCACGTTCCCTCATGGCGCCTTCCCGAAGGCAGCACAGCCCAGCGCGGAGAGAGACCCTCCCACCCCAGCCCGCGATGTCTCCCAGGGGTTAAGGCGAACGCATGGTGAGCGGGTACCCAGCTCCCTCAGCGGTGCAGGACCCTGCCCAAGGGACACTCTACTTCCCCACCCTTCCCGCAATCCTGACGTATTGGCAGGAGAAGGGGGGGAGAGGCCGGGAGCACAGCAACCGAGGCTCAGAAGTCAGCAAAGGGCTGCCAACCTCAGAGTGTTCAAGGCATCCGTCGGGAAGCCTGTCCCCACGCTGCTTAGAACAGGTGTACGAAAAGATGCTCAACGTCACTGAACCTGAGGGAGATGCTGACCGAAGCTACGACGAGGCATCATTTCACACTTGTTAGGATGGCTGCTATCAAAACCGCAAAAGGTATGAAGTGCGGACAACAGCGTGGAGCAAGGCCGACCTGGTGCGCGTTTGGCGGGAAGGTAAATTGCTTACAGCTGCCGTGGAAAACAGTCTAGCGTTTCCTCAAAAACTTCAAAATAGAACCACTATATGATCCGGCACTCGCGATTCTGGGTATATACCCAAAGGAAATGAAATCACACTCTCGAGAAGGTAGCCGCACCCCCATCTTTACAGTGGCATTATTCACAATAGCCAAGGCGGGGAAGTGAACCAAATGTCCATTGATGGATGAATGGATAAAGGAAACGAGGTGCGTACATACAATGGCGTATTCTTCAGCCTCACAAAGGAAGGAAACCCTGCCATTTGCAACAGCGTGGATGAGACTAGAGGACACAATGCTAAGAGAAGCCAGACGCAGAAAGGTAAAAAAGACACGATCTCACCCCTATGTGGCATCTTAAAAAGGTGAAGGGTGGTGGCCAGGGGCTGGGGGAAGGGGGAAATGGGAACAGGTTGGTCACTTACAGTTATGAGATGAACAAATTCTGGAGACCTGATGTACAACACGGGGACTAGAGTTGATAACGATGTATTGTGCGCTTGAAATTTGCCAAGGGAACAGATTTCGCCTGTTGTCACCACACACATGTGAGGTGATGGATCTGTTAATTAGCTTGATGGGGGTAATCATTTCGCAGCCTATACATATATCAAATTATTGTGTTGTGCACATTAAAAATGTTGTTTTGTTTATTTATTTAAGTACCTCCATACTCAACGTGGGGCTCAAACTCATGACCTCTGAGATCAAAAGCCCCATGCTCTTCTGACCGAGCCAGCCCGGTGCCCCCATGTTGTATATCTTCAATATATATAATTTAATCTGTCGATCATACTTTAATAAAGGCGGGGGAGCAAGAAAGAGTTAATGCAAGATTCAGGATGGTGATCACTGTATGTTGGGGCTGTCAGGGAAGCTGGTTGGTGAGAGGCACATAGGTAGACACGAGTTATAATCAGTGTTTTCTTATTTTTTATTAATTTTTAATTTTTTTAATTTTTATTAAAAAATTTTTTTTTTAACATTTATTTATTTTTGAGACAGAGAGAGACAGAGCATGAACGGGGGAGGGGCAGAGAGAGAGGGAGACACAGAATCGGAAGCAGGCTCCAGGCTCTGAGCCGTCAGCCCAGAGCCTGATGCGGGGCTCGAACTCACAGACCGTGAGATCATGACCTGAGCCGAAGTCGGACGCTCAACCGACTGAGCCACCCAGGCACCCCTATTTTTAATTTTTTAAATGTGTATTTATTTAATTATTTTTTTGAGAGCGACAGAGTGCAAGTGGGGGAGGGGCAGAGAGCGAGGGAGAGAGAGAATCCCAAGCAGGTTGTGAGCTGTCAGCACAAAGCCAACACGGGGCTCGAACCCACAAACTGTTGAGATCATGACCCGAGCCAAAGTCAGGCACTCAACCGACTGAGCCACTCAGGCTTCCCTTAAAAAGAAAAGCTTTAAAAAAAAAAAAAAGAGAGAGAGAGAGACTGGAGAAACATTCTTTTTAAGATCTGGAATGAGACAAGTGTGGCCTCTGTTGCCTTCATTCTGCAAGAAAAAAGCCTGCTCAGACTCCTTCGTGACCTTTATGTGAATTGCGCGACAGAGACACCAGAATGCCAGACTCCCACAAACTCTAAATGCCTCCTCTGCTGGCAAGTTCTGAAAAAGATCCCATTTGTGAAAGGCAGGAAAGGACATTGGGAACTCGAGAAGCAGAAGGGTGACTTCGGGAAGAAGCCACGCCCCCTGCCAAGCAGGCCTCTGCCGGGTTCCCACGGAAGGCACCAAAAATGTGATCTTGTCTACTCTGTGTCCAAATTTCCAAAATTGCAACATCAGACGCGAATCCTTTTTGGAAGCTTAGAAAGAGAGCCAGGGTTCCGAGCGGAGGCCGCAGTTTTACATTTTCCTCTCTGCCGTATCTGAGTCTATCTTCATACTGTGTTTTGACTTTTAGTACGGCTTGTAAATTTTTGTCCGCAAGCCAGACAGCAGGCACTGGGTGAAAGAGACGGCTATAAATAGACCTTTAGTGATGCGGCCGCCAGGGGTGGGGGAGGGGAGCCCTGTTAGGGAGCCTGGGTTCCCTGGGCTGTAAGCTTCACAGGTGCTTCTCAGTTACTGTTTTTAACTGGAGTTTCGTTTGTTCGTTGATTACTTTTTAAGTTTTATTTATTGAAATAATCTCTACGCTCAGCACGAGGCTCCAACTGACGACCTCAAATTCAAGAGTCAGATGCTCTACCCGCTGAGCCAACCGGGCGCCCCAAGCTTGTTTGTTCAAAAAATTGTTTCAATGTTTATTTTTGAAAGACAGAGCACGAGTGGGGGAGGGGCAGAGAGAGAGAGAGAGAGGGAGACACAGAATCCGAAGCAGGCTCCAGGCCCTGAAGCACGAGGCTTGAACTCACGACCTGGAGATTAAGCGTCGCATACTCTAGCCACCCTGGAGCCTAGTTGACCCACATGTATTACACACATTAGTTTCAGGTGCAGCAAGCTTCCAGTTCTTTCTCCCCCTTGGGAGGGCCAGAACCATTAGGGAGGGCTGGGAGTGGGTATTTCCCTTCTGCCACGTGAGTTAGGTTGTGATTACATTTCAGTAGGTTAGGCTCTGGTAAAATAGCTTCTCTGGAGGCCAGGCCTTGGCAAGAAGGACGGAATGTTCCGGATGAATTTCAAAACGGCTACTTTTCCCTCCCCTGCGAGGCGCAGAGGGGGATTTCCTCCCCATCTTCACTGTAAGAACCTAGTGGGCTCTTGGAGGGGGGGCTCTTGGAGGGGGGGGGCTCGAACTCGCAATCCCGAGATCGAGAGTTGAGTTCTCTTCCCACTGAGCCAGCCGGGCGCCCCTCTCCCTGGGGTTTTTAACTCTCGGACTTGTCTACACTGAGCCCCCAGCAATTCCTCAAGAGCCACTCAGTTGTCCCCCCAACCTGATGGAGGTTTCTGCTCTGGTAAGTTGTAATTCTTAAAAAAAAAATTTTTTTTTTAATGTTTATTAAAAAGAGAGAGAGCGAGGGAGGGGCAGAGAGAGAGGGAAACACAGAATCCGAAGCAGATTCCAGTCTCCGCCGAGCTGTCAGCGCAGAGCCCGACTCCGGGCTCGAACTCACACCGTGAGATCGTGACCTGAGAGCGGAAGTCAGGCGCAAGTTGTAATTCTTTGTATCTGCCCGTCCGTCTCTCCATTTCGAGGTGACAGCAGCTTGCTGCCGTGACCTCAGTTCTCAGATGAGTCTAAGAGTTGTCGATGTTTGCTCTGTGCAGCTTTCTACCTGTTAGGCTGGAGTGACGACCCCCAAGCTCCTTAACACGCAGGGCAGGGCGGGAAACTGGAAGTCTCTCTCTTTTTGAATGTTAGCTTTACCGACACGTAACCCGTATCCCATCAACTCTGCCCTTTTGGGGCATTAAGACTTGGTGATTTTCAGGATATTCACAACGTTGTGCGACCGTCACCACCAGCCAATTTCAGAACATTTTTATCACCCCAGGAAGAAACTCCAGGGGCAATCGATTCCCTATTCCCTCTTCTCCCCGCCCTAGGCAACCGCTCTTCCTGTCTCTATGGATTTGCCTGTTCCAGAAGTGTGATATAAGTGGAATCGTAATATGCGGTCTTTTGGGTCTGGTTTCTTTCACGATGTTCTCAAGGCTCGTCTATGTTGTAGCCCACATGAGGACTTCGTCCCTTTTTACGCTCAAATCATACTCCGTTGCAGGGCCCCACCGCGTGTTACCTATCCTTTCGTCAGTTGATGGACATTTGGGTTGCTTCTACTTTTTGGCGGTTGTGAATAATGCTGCTTTGAACATTCCATGTGCAGACTTTTGTGTAAACATGTTTTTAATTTCCTCGGATAGACACCGGGGTGTGGAATTGCTGGGTCGTACGGAAGCCTGTAGTTAACATTTTGAGGAACTGTGTTCGTTGGCCGTTTTCACATCTTCTTTAGAGAAATGCCTGTGAAAATCTTTTGCCCATTTTTTCTCCTTTCCATCTTTTTTAATGTTTGTTTATTTTGAGAAAGAGAGCGAGACAGCGTGCGAGCAGGGGAGGGGGAGAGAGAGAGGGAGATGGAGAATTTCAAGCAGGCTCCGCACAGAGCCCCATGTGGGGCTCGATCCCACAAGTCATGAGATCATGACTTGAGCCAAATCAAGAGTTGGTCGCTTAACCGACTGAGCCTCCCAGGCACCCCAAATTTTTTTGTGTTTTGATTTTTCCCTAAGTAAGCTCTACACCCAATGTGGGGCTTGAACTCACAACCCCAAGATCAAGAGTTGTGAGTTCAAGCCAGCCCCACACTGGACATACAGCTTACTTAAAAAAAAAAAAAAAAATCACATGCTGTACCCACTGATCCAGCCATGTGTCCCTGATTTGAAAGAGGAGGACGCCAGGTGGGTGTCTAGGGAAAGCTTGCCCCAGGCCAGTGCTTCTCAGCCAGTGGTGATTCCGCCCTCTTACCCCAAAGGGGTGATTTTTGCCAATGTCTGAAGACATGTTTGCTTGTCACGACTGAGGCTGGAGGAGAGTCTAGTAGGGAGGGGCCCTTGACATCCTACAACGCACAGGACGGCCCCCACAACAAGGAATCATCTGGCCCAAAGAGTCAGTAGTGCCCAGGTTGAGAGACTCTGGCCTAGTGCAGGGAACAGCCAGTGCAAGGGGCCTGTGGCTCACGTACCTGGTGCTTGCAAAACTGCTGAGAGCCCGCAGGGCTGGAGGGAGACAACAGCAGCCAAGTTGGGAGAGGATGGGCCACCCGACCTAGGGCAGGGAGGCCCTGTGAGGACTTTTACGGCGGCGCTCTTTGTGACAAGAGGAAGGATCTGAAGTCGGGGAGTGATGTCATCTCACGGAATGTTTTAGAGGCTTAGCTGGCTGCTGGGTCGGGAACAGGCGGGGAGACAGGGCTGTGTCAGTGGCGGGACAGGAGCCACAGGAGGCCAATGCTGGGACCCCAGGAGCCAGCCGGCCGCCTGTTTGGAGTCTTCTCTCCCCTGAGGACCTCACCTCGGGCTCCAGAGTTTGAAAAACGGCAGCCGTCAGCTTGGACTTAGCCTTCCCCCCCCTCCGGACCTCCAATCCTGCAGGCCCTCGCCTTCAACACACAGCCCGGCTCTGATCCCTCCCACATAAGCTCCCAACAGCCCAAATACACAAAACTGCGCTTCAACCCCGGAAACTCCGGATGGGGTCCCCTCTCAGTGCAAACCTTCTGCGCCCTTGAATTCCTCTATGATGAAGGGCCCTAGGGTTCCCGCCATCTCCCAGAAGCACGCGGCCCTTTTGCAAGTAAAACAGAAGGGGAGAATTTTAAATATTCGACCAAAAAACCCAAACAACAACAACAAACTGATCAGATCTAGATAACACCCTCTCACCGGCCCCGGGGCTGGGGGGCCTTTGGCTACCCCCTGCCCCCAATATCTGCCACCTTCTCCCCTTGGGGTCCAACCGCTGCTTCCCCACCTGGCGCCCAGGCTGTCCTAACCGGCCTGTGAGATCTGCACGGGGGACCCCTCCTCCTCCCTGCCTCCCTCTGCTGGTGGGCGTGGGGGTACTGCTCCCCTTCCAGGCTTTCAGAGCTCCCGGGGGTGCAGGGAGCTCAGCCTGACTCTCCCCGCCCCCCTTGATCCTCTCCCTGGGCTTTAAATGCCATGTGTTTAAAATATCGCTTCTAGGGGCGCCTGGGTGGCGCAGTCGGTTAAGCGTCCGACTTCAGCCAGGTCACGATCTCGCGCTCCGTGAGTTCGAGCCCCGCGTCGGGCTCTGGGCTGATGGCTCAGAGCCTGGAGCCTGTTTCCGATTCTGTGTCTCCCTCTCTCTCTGCCCCTCCCCCGTTCATGCTCTGCCTCTCTCTGTCCCAAAAAAATAAATAAACGTTAAAAAAAAAAAAAATTAAAATATCGCTTCTACCCTCAGCCTGGCTGCAGCCCGGAACAGCCGGGGTGCCAGCCAGATCTCGCAGGGGACAGCGCCTTTGTCTGCGATGCCTTCCTCCCCCGGGGTCCGCGGCTCCCTGTGCGTGCGGCACCCACCTCCACCCAGAGGCCTGAGCCGCCAGAGCCCGCCTCCGCCTCCGCCTCCGCCTCCGGGACGGCGGCCAGGTCGTGCGCTGTGCCGGTTCGGGCCCAGTGCGCCTCCAGGCAGCCCACACCCTCCGTTCCCACCGCCTCCCACTTTGCCTAAACAGCCAGCATTCCCCGCCCGGCCGCGGGGCCTCTAACCCGGCTGCTTCGCGTGATCTTTGTCGGACCAAGTCTCCTCCCTCCCGGGCTCCCGGCCGGTTTAATGGTTTCCCTCTGTCCTCAGGGTAAACTCCGAGCTGTCGAGGACGGTCTGAAGGCGGGCAGTTCCCTCATCGGGACCCCGGGGGGGGGGGGGGGGGGGCTTCGTCTGCCATCTGGGGATGCTCTTCCCCACCCCACCCCATATATTATCTAGGTTAACGTATTTCTTACTGGTTGTTAAATTTTTTTTTTTTAATTGTAGGGGGCGCATGGGTGGCTGGGTGGGTTGAGTGCCGGACTGGTTTACAGCTCAGGTCACGATCTCACAATTGGGGAGTTGGGGAGTTCGAGCCCTGCATGGGGCTCCGTGATGAGCATGGAACCTGCTTGGGATTCCCTCTCTCTCTCAAAATAAATTTATAAAATATTTTAAATTGTGGTAAGAGATGCATAACATAAAATTTATCATTGTACCCATTTTTTTATCTCAACCATTTAAAAATTTTTTTAATTTTTTTTTTTTTTTTTTTTTGAGAGAGAGAGAGAGACAGTACAAGCAGGGGAGGGAGACACAGAATCCGAAGCAGGCTCTAGGCTCCGAGCTGGCAGCACAGGGCCCGACGTGGGGCTCGAACCCGTGAACCCCGAGATCATGACCTGAGCCGGAGTCGGATGCTCAACCAACTGAGCCACCCAGGCGCCCCCGCCATGCTGTTTTCTATAGCAGCTGCGCCCTTTTATGTTCCCACCATCAGGGCACAAAGGTCCCACCTTCCCTGCCTCCCTGCCAACACTTTTATCTCGTGGGTCTTTTGTAGGTTTCCAATGGGTGTGAGGCGGTATCTCACTGCGGTTTTGATTTGCATTTTCCTAATGACTAGAAATCATTGCCAGGCTTTTTCCCTGGTGTGTTTTCTTCCAAGAGTTTTAGAGTCGTAGCTGGGAATGTTCACAAACTTCTCTCTCCCTGGCTAATTCCAATTCCAGTTTTGCTGCGTGACGAATTTCCTTCCCGGGAGGCCATGTTGCCACTTGCCCTGTGACATTTTCTCATGGCCCACACAGTACATCCTTCCCTTCGTGGCCCTTTGCACGGGTGGGCTGAGGTTTTTTAATTGGCGGGCATTTATGGTCTTGAAGGTAGGAGTCTCTTGTTCTCGACAACCAACACCCAGTACGGCACCTGCTACCTCCCGGGTACATTTTTGTTGAGTGAATGGACGGCTGAATGAATGCATGAGTCAAGTCAATGGGACAGACAACCACAGGGGGAGGGTAAAGTCTGTGGTCAGAAAAAGGAGAAATCTGAGCCGAGCCTTGAAGACCAGGAAAGGTTTGGAAAGAAAAGAAGTTTGGGAAGGGCTTCTGGCCGGAGGGAACAGCACAGCCACGGAGATGACAATGAGCAAGGCCATCTGACATCAATAGGTGGCCAGCCTGGCAGGAGCAGGGCGAAGGGGGCGGGGCGGTCCCGCCTGCCCTGGGCACATGAGTCTGACCAGAGGGATGAGGGGAGCCAGGGAGGGGTCAGAACCACCCTGTGACAGACTAAGATGCTGCTTCTTGGGGCGCCTGGGTAGCTCAGTCAGTTGAGCCTCGGACTTCCGCTCAGGTCCTGATCTCACAGGTCATGAGTTCGAGCCCCGCCTCGGGCTCTGTGCTGATGGCTCAGAGCCCGGAGCCTGCTTCGGATTCTGTGTCTCCCTCTCTCTCTGCCCTTCTCCTACTCATGCTCTGTCTCACTCTCTCTCAAAAATAAATAAATAAGCCAACAAATTTTTGTAAAATGCTGCTTCTGGAAGATTCTCTGGCAGCAGGATGCAGGATGGCTGTGAGTGGGGGAGGAGCTGGAGATACAGAGGCCAGCGTGGAAACCTCTGCTCCTTTGAAACCTTTTCCACACTGAGAACCAAGCTCGTTTCTCTTTCTTTTTTCTTTTCTTTCCTTTTCCCTTTCCTTTCCTTTTCTCTCTTAATGTTTATATTTGAGAGAGAGAGAGAAAGGCAGTGCATGAGTGGGGGGGTGGGGGGAGAGAGAGACACGGAATCCGAAGCAGCTCCAGGCTCTGAGCCATCAGCACAGAGCCTGACGGGGGCTCGAACCCTCGAACCCACGAGCCCTGAGATGACCTGAGCCGAAGTCGCCCAACCGACTGAGCCCCCCAGGCGCCCCCCAAACCTGTTCCTTCAGCGCTGTGGCCTTTCAAGCTTTTGCAGAGCTCTTTGCTGATTCAGCTCTTTGCTGGTCCTGTCCCTGTCGCCTGCCACCCCCCCCCCACCCACCCTCCAGTGGGATGTGTTGCGGGCCCGGAACGACAGGTCAGGTGGATGGATGCTTTAACACAGGGGTTTTTTCAGCTCCCTGCAAAACGGGGCCTGTCCTTCTGTGGTACTTTAAGAGAGAAGCCTGAAAGGTTTCCTCAGAAGAAAGCCTGGCCGGGCAGGACACCGGATACGTTCTTGTATCCAGCTACCATTTCCTGTGTGTGAAAACCGTACGAGCAAATTGCCTCTTACAGCTCCTTGCATGCGAGTGAGGGCTCAGCAAATGACTGTCAGCAGGAACAGCGCCTCACGAATTGGCTGACTAGCCCAAGCATGACTCAAGAAGATAAGAATAGAAGCAAACCTCAGCATCCAGCAAAAGCCCGGGGACAGCGCTGCCATCGGTGTGGACATTTGGTGTTCAATGGCGGCCCAACGTCTAATCACCACGTCTGGGGCATTAGGAGATGGAGCTTTGCACCCTCGCTGGAGGCCTCAAAGCCAGAGATTTGCTTTCCCAGCATCCCTTGCAGCTGACCAGGGGTGGGGGGGCGGCACATGGCATCATCCGTCTTGGGGCCAGTGGCGCCCTCCAGAGTCTGGGGCCAGCGGTGCTGGCCTTCCTGACTGTGTGTCTGTCCTGCCGGGCCTGTGGTAGGTGTGTCCTCATCAGGGCAGATCGGCAGTGAGCTTTGGCCCCTGTCCATGCTGCAGGTTTCTTATCCAGCCTTTCTGGTGGTTCCAGAAGCTACCTCTGGCCTTCCAGTAAACTCCTTTCCTCCTGAAGATTACCGGGGTGCTTTTGAATTGTAAAAACTCTCACGGTTCCAGCACAGACAAGAACTTGAACGTGAAAAAAAAAAAAACAAAAACAAAACTTGAACTCGAGCTGGAGGCTTTTAGTCCTGCTGGTCTGAGGGCCATGCATCGGTTTAGGGCCTAGACTCCATCCAGGGGCCCCCTCCAGTGGAGCGTGAGCAGGACCCCGAAGCTGCAGGGACAGGCAGAGAAAGCCTCACCAGCAGCATCTCCTGAAACGTGAATTCTCCTTCCAGCCACGCAGAATCAGAAACCCTGGGGAGAAGGCCTGGCAGCTGGTGTTTTCACAGGCCTTCTAGTGATGCACATGCCCCCCAAAACGTGCCCTAGTGTCTCAAGGAGGAGCCGCGTGCTCCAGAAAAAGCAACAGACACAAATCAGAGACCCTCGGGGCGCCTGGTGGCTCAGTGGTTAAGCATCAGATCCTGGCTCAGAGCATGATCTCGTGGTTCATGGGTTTGAGCTCCCGATAGAGTTCGGCACTGACAGTGCAGAGCCTGCTTGGGATTCTCCCTCGGCCTCTCCCCCACTGGCAGGCCCTCTCTCTCTCTCAAAATAAATAAACTTAAAAAAAAAATCAGGGACCCATTTCTAGCCCTTGACTCATTGGCCTTGTACACGTTTGCCTTACCTCTGAATCTACTCTTTCATCTGTAAAATGGGTATCATTGTATCACCAGAGAAGTTTTTCTAAGGATTAAATTAAAAAATACTGGGGCACCTGGGTGGCTCAGTCGGTTGAGTGACCAGTTCAGGTCATGATCTCGCAGTTCGTGGGTTCGAGCCCTGCATCGGGATCTGTGCTGATGGCTCAGTGTCTCCTTCTCTCTCTCTGCGCCTCCCCTCCTCTGTCTCTGCCTTTCAAAAATAAATAAATACGTAAAACAATTTTTTTAATTAAATAATACTGTATCCATACAGTGCCCGGCACTCGGCAGAGGCCCAGTAAATGTCAGCCGTCGCCGTTAAGACTGCTTGGAATCCATCCCCTTCGTACACAGCCGTGCAGATTTGGGCCAGGCCTCCAGCTTTTCAGCCTCATTTTATTTTTTATTCTGTAACATGCAGATAACAGCCCTCACCTCCCAGCCCTGTTTGGAAGGCTCAAGGAAGATAAAATAAGAAAGCAGTGTTTTATCTAAGCTAAAATGTACAGCTGTGGAACAGGAAGTAAAACACGAAAGTTAAAAAATATCCAGCCTATGCGTGCCCGACCGGCTCGGTCAGGACAGCGTGTGACTCTTGATCTCAAGGTTGTGTGTTTGAGCCCCACGCTGGTGTGGAGCCTACTTCAAAAGAAAAAAAACAAAGGGGGAAAGCAAAAAAGGAAAAGAAATATCCCGCGTACTAGACACGAGCACAAGATGAGGTGGGGCTCACTGTGGGCTTGCTGTTTAGCAGCCCCTGGGCTCCTCCCACGCACGGGAACCGTGCATTAGACACTGGGGACCAGCAGTGACCTGGCAGATATGTTCTCTGCCCTTGAGGCTGCTTGTAATTTCACTTTCAACTCCTTCAGACCTGACTAGACCGCTTATATTTCTACAATGGAACATTTATATATAGGTATGTACATAAATATGCTTATATACATTTATAACTACAAAACTCTCTTTCTCCATTATATATATACACTTGTCTCTCTCTGTGTTAAATATGTATACGTGTAGGGGCGCCTGGGTGGCTCAGTCGGTTAAGCGTCCAACTCTTTTTTTTTTTTTTAATGTTTTATTTATTTTTGAGACAGAGAGAGACAGAGCACGAGCAGGGGAGGGGCAGAGAGAGAGAGGGAGACACAGAATCCGAAGCAGCTCCAGGCTCCGAGCTGTCAGCACAGAGCCCGACGTGGGGCTCGAACTCACGGACCGCGAGATCGTGACCTGAGCCGAAGTCGGCCGCTTAGCCGACTGAGCCACCCAGGCACTACTC
>NW_024412439.1:10409894-10414674 GCF_014898765.1 Herpailurus yagouaroundi | reverse complement strand
TTTTTTTTTTTTTTCTAAATGTTTATTTATTTATTTTGAGCGAGAGAGTAAACACGGATGTGTGCAAGTGGGAGAGGGACAGAAAGAGAGAGGGAGAGAGAGATAGAACCCTAAGCAGGCTCCATGCTCCATGCATGAGCCTGACAAAGGGCTCGATCCCACAGCCCTGGGACCACGACCGGAACCAAAATCAGGAGTCGGACACTCAACCGACCGAGCCACCCAGGCACCGCGGGGGCGCCCCCCCCGCCCCCCAATTCCTTTTCTACCGAAGAAGTTGTTGGTAGCAGTTTCTCGTGTCTCCTTCCAGACGCACAGGCTGTGCACGCACAAGAGTGCAAGACGTGTGTGCGTTCCGCGTTTTTGTTTTCCACTTTGCTGTGTACGTGAGAGCTTGTTTCTAAAATGGTGCACGTGTACGTTAGGTTTTGTCCGGTTTCTCTACCACAAACAGTCGTACGATGAAAAAACACACTGTTTTAGAGTGGGCCGCGAGGGGACCCCAACTCTCCGCTCCCGCAGAGTGCTGCCCCCACCCAGGTCGGATTTCTTTCCAGCTCGTTTTCCCTTCTGAGACCCAAAGGGCTGGGTGGTCCACCCAAGGCCTTGCCAAAGTCCAGAAGCCAGTGGAGCCCGGAATCCGGGTTCCTCGTTTCCCAGCTCACCTCTGGCCACGAGGTGAATGGCTGTTGGCCATACAGGCTTTTGATTTTTTTTTTTTTTTAACTAATTTCTGCATTTACATTTGACTTCCCTAAATGGTCTGAGGCAGCTGCCATTGAGGTATCGGGAGGTATGTTTGCTTTTGCCACATTCTCTCCTGCATACAGGGGGGCCGGATGGTCTGGCCCATCAGAGCCAAGCCAGGACGGAGCGAAGCTGTCAGCTCGGGGCCAAGGCTACGGCAGGTGCCAAGGGCCAGGGGCCGACACGGCCACGTCTGAGCTTCAGGCCAGAAGGCCAGAGGGTAGACTCACCTCCTGGCCCCCTCCTGACACCCAGTTCTTGTCTGGGCTCAATCTTCCTTACTTTGCGACACGTATGTGACGGATGGAGAGCTGGGACAAAAGTTAAACCACGTGACCCAGGAATCTCTGAAACAGAGAAGCCGATGAAAGGCAGGCGACTGCCCACCGGGCCTTGAAATGCTGACCCCGCCTCCTCGCTCACGACCTCCTCCCTCGTCTTCCAAGCTGGGTCCTCTTTCCCCTGTGGAAAGGAATGGAAGCTTCGAGGAGAGAGGAGGTCTCAATTCTGGTGCCTTCACTTCCAGCTTGTGGCATCTGAGCAAAATCACTCGTCTAATGCAGCAAATGTCCACGGGATATACCTGCCGTGGGTGAGGCACTTGGCCGGGTTCGGGGACGCAAAGGTAAATAGGTCACAGTTCCCGCACCCGGGAAGCTGACAGTAGGACGGCGGGGCGAGTGACATGATGGGGGTGGCGAGGGTCGGGCTGAGCGCGGGCAGCACAAGGCAGGGGGAGGCCCTAACCAGGGAGAGCACGGGCAGAGCCCCTGCAAAGGTCCCTTGGGGCACTCCTTGGGACCAGCCGAGGAAAAGCAGCCGTTCATCCAACAAATACACAAAGTGCCTACCGCGCACCAAGCAAGGCGCTCGAGACACAAGGGTGCTCAAGGCAGACATGTCCCCCGCGCTCAGGGAACTTGACATTCAAGTGAGGGAGACGGGCAGCAAATACAAACTGTGGTAAACAGTGGTAGAAACACAGTGTCGTGAATAGGCATACAGGGGAGGGGATGCGAACACGGGGCAGGTGATGAGGAGGAACCTGGAGGTGTCGGACCAGGATCACGGGTGACATTACACTTTTATTCTATAATATTTACATATCCTACCTCTGTCTGACAAAGGAGCCTACAGTCGGTGACACTTCCAGGAGAACTGAGTTCTTCTGTGACCTTGGCTTCTCAATAACCTTGTCCGTGACAGGAAACAGAGTTCCTCGAAGAAATGGCTGCTGATCCCAGAGCTGGTGCTGCAGAAGGATGAAGCGTGCCTAGAACATCGTATGGTGACAGAAGAGAGAAGGCAGAGACAGAGGAGGGGGGGGAGGAAGCACTCAGAAACTGTAGAGGACCTAGGAACCAGATGGAAAAATTGGGAACAATATAAATATTAAAATGATAATAATTTAATGGGTTACAGTACATTAAAAAATACAGGGGCGCCTGGGCGGCTCAGTCGTTTGAACTTCGACTCTTGGTTTCCCCTCAGGTCATGATCTCCCGGTTCTTGCGTTGGTGGTACAGAGCCTGCTTGGGTTTCTCTCTCTCCCTCGCCCCCCCACTTGCGCACACGCTCTCTCTCTCTCAAGATAAAGCAATACGATTTAAAAAATAATAAAATACAAATTTAAAAATACCCGAGTAAGGAGTGCATGGTTGTGCTAAAAATAAAAACAAATAGATGGGGGAGAAGGGCGATTACTGTCGAATGTATTTAATACGTGTAGAGGGAGAAGTAAGAAAGCTGATCTCAAACCAACAGAGTCATCGTTGATTCAGGCAAGAATCACAGATGCTAAAATCTTTAGGTAGAAGTTTGATGGAGAACAGGATCCTGGAGAACAGTCTCAAATGTCTTTCTGCAGACTATTTGTTCATTGAAAAGACGATGGTTGGGGCGCCTGGGTGGCGCAGTCGGTTAAGCGTCCGACTTCAGCCAGGTCACGATCTCGCGGTCCGGGAGTTCGAGCCCCGCGTCGGGCTCTGGGCTGATGGCTCAGAGCCTGGAGCCTGTTTCCGATTCTGTCTCCCTCTCTCTCTGCCCCTCCCCCGTTCATGCTCTGTCTCTCTCTGTCCCAAAAATAAATAAACGTTGAAAAAAAAATTAAAAAAAAAAAAAAAAGAGAAGACGATGGTAACTTTAGGGTAGAGAAGCCTGGTACACGTGACCTTGAGCAAGGGCATCAAAGTTAGCATCACCAGTAATGGACTGAATTGATGTCCTGGGCTAGGACATCAATTTTTTTTTTTTAATCTTGATTTCTTTTTGAGAGAGAAAAAGCAGCAGCGGGGAGGGGCAGAGAGAGAGAGGGACCCAGAATCCGAAGCAGGTTCCAGGCTCCGAGCTGACAGCGCAGAGCCCGATGCGGGGTTCGAACCCATGAACCGTGAGATCACAACCTGAGCCAAAGTCGGACCCTTAACTGAGCCACCCGGGCGCCCCAAAGATGAATAAAAATTTAACAATAAAATAAAAATGCGCAACCTGAATTTAACCGTAAGAGAAAAATGAGGGGACGTTCCGTGCTCTTGTGATTTATAATAAATATGGAATTTCACTCTTGTCCTGATCTCTGGCACAGACCTCCTAAAACCCTTGGAACAATAAGGACAACAAGAGCATCTATTGGGCTCCTTGGGTTTGTCATCTGGGTTCCGGGCAAATCGCTCCCGAACCAAAAGAGGTGAAAGGCGTGTCGGGTGTCCTAACAGCCCCTGTCAACCGCACCCGACTTTATGTTAATGAATTGGATCAATAGAAGCTCTTAAAGGGGGGCTGGTTCCCAGAAGAATCTGGGCGATGACAGGGTTGGCACTTTCTCCCCCGCCTCCCACCTCCGGGGAGGGAAGAGGGACTAGAAGACTGAGTCCGGTCACCAAGGACTGGGGATTTAACCCACGGGGCCTCGTGTGATGAAGCCTCCATAAAACCCCCAGAGCCCCTGGGCTGGTGAACACGGGGAGGTGTGGGGAGGGGGGCGTCCCCCCTACACGCACCTCGCCCGCTGCACCCTCTCCCTCTGCCTGTCCCGGAGTCGTGCCCTCTGGTAATAAAACCTTGGTAAGTGAACTGCGTTCTTGAGTTCTGTGAGCTGCTGGAACAGATTAATCAAACCCGAGGAGGAAGTCTTGGGAACCTCCGATA
This sequence comes from Herpailurus yagouaroundi, assembly GCF_014898765.1. Classification (NCBI taxonomy): domain Eukaryota; kingdom Metazoa; phylum Chordata; class Mammalia; order Carnivora; family Felidae; genus Herpailurus; species Herpailurus yagouaroundi. The sequence goes on along the minus strand of NW_024412439.1, from coordinate 10,410,780 downwards.
GCCCGTCCGCCAGCACAGGGGCCAACTTGGACTTGTTGACTGTGTCTGGAGTGTGTGGGGGCGGGGACAGCCCCTCCTTCACCTGCAGGCCCCACAGCTGTCTCTCAGAATGGAGTTGGTCATCTGATGAGGGAGCCGAGGGCCAGCCGAGGGCCAAGTGCAAGCTAGCCCCGCCCAGCCCCCCAGATGGATGTGTGTGACATTCCTCAGGCACTCCCGGCCACCCGAGAAGAAAGGAGAGGAAAGAAAACCGAAGGGTTAACTGACAGAGATTACAGTAATCGTGCCCCTGAGTCTCCTCCCATCAGTTTACAAATACCGTAGTAAATACAAGAAAAAGGCAATCTTATCGATAGCCTCATCTCCAGACACCTGTAGACTCAGGTTCCTGGAGCCCCAGCATCACCCTCCCCTCCACAGTGATGTGGGGAACACAGGCGAGAAGGAAATAGGTATGGGGTGCCTGGGTGGCTCCGTGGATTAAGCCTCCGACTTGGGGTCAGGTCATGAACTCACTGTGAGTTCAAGCCTTGCTTGGAACTCTGTGCTGACAGCTCGAGCCCGGAGCCTGCTTCAGATCCGGATTCTGTCTGCGTCTCTCTGCCCCTCCCCTCCCCTGCTCTCTCTCTCTCTCTGTCTCAAGTGTAAAATAAAACATTAAAAATTAAAAAAAAAAAAAAAGAAGGAAATGGCAGGTGACATTAAATGTCCTGATAACCGGCAGCCCCTTGAGGCAAATCCAGAGAACATTTCTCCAGGAAGCCCCTACCGTCCTCCTGTCGATGCCTCACTGGAGGGGAAAAAACAGCCTTAGCCTGACAATGGCTGGGCCTTGGGTATCTTAGGAGTCCTCTCTGGCGTATCAAAGTCCTTCTGGAAACCTCCC
>NW_024412439.1:10379309-10399894 GCF_014898765.1 Herpailurus yagouaroundi | reverse complement strand
CCCCGCCGCCCGCCCAGGTGAGGCCCCTGCGGCGCAGCCCTCCCGGGGCCGGCCCGGAGCCGCGTCTGCGGAGCGGCGGGCGCGGCCGGGTGGGCCGAGGGCTCGGGGCCAGGAAGATGGGTGGAGGGTGAGATGTCAGGTGGAGGAGGGCTGGGTGACGCTGCCTCCTTCCCAGCAGGAGCCTTCCCAGGGGGAGCTGGTGGCAGAGGAGGACCCGGACCCGCCGGTGAGTGGCCGTGGGCGGCGGGCGCGCGCGTCTGGGCGTGGGGAGCGTGTGCGAGCGGAGGGTGCGGGGTGTGCCCTGGCGGCGCCGGCCGCGCGTGTGCGCGGGGGTGTGCACCGCCGTGCACGGGTAAGCGAGGGGGAGAGAGGGTGACGGCTGCGTGCAACGGATCTGGGTCACCTGAGTACGGAATGTTTATTGGCCGCGGGTGAAGGGGGGGTATGAGACGGGGGGGAGGGGGAACCTTGCCTCCCCTTGGCCCCCCCCCCCCCAAGGCTTCTGTGCCCGCTGCTGGCTGGTGCCTCTCCTGACGGGGCCCCCTGTCGGTCTCAGTTTACGTCTCTGCTGGTCCCCAGGCAAGACCCTGGTTTAGCCCTGCCCTTAATTCCCTTAGGAACTGAATCTCCAGATAGAGGAAAGCCGAGATGCCGGGCCTTTCCTGAAGCGGCTGGCGCGGCCTCGCAGAAGCGGTGAGCACCCCTTATCCCACCTTCCAGAATAGGAACAGTGACGGGTCTGCCGTGGCTTCTGCACTCATTATTGCGTTTGTTTGCCCTAATAGCCCCACAAAGCGGGCAGAGCCGAAACCACGAACCTCACTGACAGGCGGGATGGAGAAACTGAGGCACAGACAGTGTTGGGCGGGGCGGGGGGGGGGCGGTTCACAGTCATGCAGCTAACCAGTTGAGGCACGCTCACACCTAGAATTCTGGCCCTCTCTCTGAAGCCTGTTCCATCACTTGGACCTGCTTCTCATTTCAAACCCTATGCCAAATGGAAGGAGGGATGGTCTGGGGTTAGGAGAGCCCCTGGGGTCCTGATGGAGACACAGAGCGGCGTTGGGGAGTCAGGGGCCCGGGCCCAAATAAGCTAAGAAACTTCTGAATGGGATGATCGTATGACTACAGGCCCAGGTTTGCACAGGACTGTCCCAGCTGACAAGTGTTTTGTCAGTGCGATTATTAATAGCAAGACTTTTGCTCTCAGAAACAACCCAGTTTGGATGAGAAATGATATAGTGATTCTACTTGTGGAGGGAGATAAGGCCTGAGGTTCTGAGGACAGGAGCCCGGACCAGAAGGGGGATGCTGGGCTTCTGAGAGGGAGAAGGGGCTGGAGAGTGGCTTTTGGGCACTATTTTGCCCATCTGTCTTTCCTTCATTCTCAGCACCCAAAGGCCGGAAAGCAAGGGCTCGCAGAGCGATCGCAGCTCACTATGAAGGTGGGTGATGGGGGAGCTATGCCCAGGGAGGGCGGGTGGTGGAGGGGCAGGCCAGGTCTCACCCACCCTTTCCTGTGTCTTACAGTTCACCCACGACCGGGACAGGACGGAGCGCAGGCCGGTGAGACCCCATTCCCACCTGCCCCTGCTCTCCCCCTGCCCCCCACAGCACTGACCTCCTGGAGAAGGAGCCCCTCAAAACCTTTCCCTTCCCACCGTCCTCCCTGCCTTCAGCTGGGGAACCCCAGAAGCCAGTTCAAGAAAATCTTCAGGGGCTCGGTTCTCTCAGCCCCCACACCTGGACTTTGTCTGTGACCCAGGCGTGGGAACCCAGGCAGTCTGCCCCCACCCAAGCATTAGGCCTTGCTCTTGTGCAAGAAGCACATTGGATTCTTCCCTCCTCTCCCCCCGCCACCCCCCTCCCGTATTCTATGAATCTTCACCACTCTGATCACTTTTCTCAAAATGTTTCTACTGGGCTCTTCTTTCCCACCTTTACCCGACCTTCCAACTCAGCACTATGACCTGAGAACCTCAAACCCAGTCTCTGGCCCCTTCCCCTCCCAGACTCTCCTCCCCCCCCCCCCAACTAGTCCATCCCACCTGCGTTGCCAAGGCCTCTAAGTGAAGTAGATAGATTCGGTGTGTGGCTTGAAGCTAGCGGCTTGCTTATGAGTCGGCTGTGCGGGGGAAGGGGAAGGAAGGAATCACAAATGACTTCTAGGTTTTGAACTTGGGCATCTTTGGGAATTGTGATGCCATTTATTTTTTTTTTAACGTTTATTCATTACTGAGAGAGAGAGACACACAGAGCGTAAGCAGGGGAGAGGCAGAGAGAGAGGGAGACACAGAATCCGAAGCAGGCTCCAGGCTCCGAGCTGTCAGCGCAGGGCCCGACGCGGGGCTCGAACCCAGGAACCGCGAGATCATGACCTGAGCTGAAGTCAGACGCTTAACCGACTGAGCCACCCAGGCGCCCCTAATGATGCCATTTATTGAGGTGGCATTACCCAGGGGAGAAATGGGTTGGGAGATACGTAAATTAATCATTAAGTGTTTAATAATCAGCCAGCGGCTTCCACAAATAGCTGGCCGGACATCGTGGGCCGGCTCAGGCTAGGTCAGGACGCGAATAGTCAGGCGTCACAGCCACAGACGTGGCATTGAGAGCTGTAGGACTGGATGAAACACCGCGAGGAAGAAATACCCCCAGAGTGAGTTCCTGAGGCTCTCGGGACATCCAGAGGGGAGGCCAAAGACAGCCCAATGGACGCTGAGAAAAGCAGCCGGACAGAAGGGAAGAAACCGGGGAGGGGAGTGTCCTGTGATCTGGGAGAAGACTCGGTCTCACCCAGGAGGGTGTGGCCATCTGTGCCCCATGCAGCTGAGTGGTCACATGAGATGACTGCTGGGTTTGGTAACCTTAAAAGTCAGCTGGTGACCTGGACGTGGGCGGTTTCAGTGGCCCCGTTAGGGTGGACGCCAGTGTGGATTGGGTTAAGAGAAAATGGGAACTAGGAATTGGAGACGGTGACAACCCTTTCTAGAAGTTTCTCTGTGACGAGCGGAGCAACAGGCCAGTAGCTGGAGGGAGCTGTGTATGGAGGAAGGGTGCAGTCCTTCTGGTGATGAGCAGCCCTACAGGGGTCTTAGCCAACGGCTACTGAATGGAACATTCATCCAGTCTCTGCAATAGCCCTAAAAGGAAGCTGTCAGCACGGAGCCCGATGCGGGGCTCGATCTCACGAACTGCGAGATCATGACCTAAGCCAAAACCGAGAGGTGGGCGCTTAACCTACTGAGCCACCCAGGCGGCCCGGTAGATAGAGGCCATTTAACCTGTGTGAGGCCTCGAGGATACCCAGGGGTGGAGCCCGGGTTTGAACCCAGCCAGCGCGGGCTTGTGTCCCAGACATGCCTGGTGCGGGGGTGGGGGGAGCCTGCAGGGCAGCGTCCAGGAAGGGGGCCAGGGGTGGGTTCCAGAACCGAGAGAGGAACACATCATCCCCTGGAGAATGTGACGACAGGTCAGTTTTTAGTGCTGGTGGGAGGACGTGAGGGAGCCCTTGCGTGATGACTTCTAGGTCCTCGGGAGAATGAGGAGGGTGGGCAGGGGGTGAGCAGAGGTGGTAGGTACAAAACGCTTATCTTGAGGACTACAAGAGCGAGCTTCGTGGGGAGGAGCAGGAAGGCTGCCAGGCTATAAAGAATGTCCATTTGAGGTTTGTGGTGGTGACATTGGCGGACATCGTGGTCCCAGGGACCCCGTGCCCCCTGGCCACAACCAGCCTTCGCCCAGGCTGGTCCCATAGTGGGGCGCGCCCTCCCTCCTTCTCTCCCCCTCCTCTTCAGGCCCCAGGCCAGCCTTCCTCCCCTCCAGATGGGCCACTTATTTTAGCAGCTACCCAGACATTCATTCGTCCCCTGACGGAACACACACGCACTGAGCACCTGCTGTTGGTAAGGACCGGGCCGGGCGCCCACGGGGGATGATACCCAGACCTGTTCGCGAGAAAAAGTCACTGTCTAGGAGAGGAGACAGGCATAGGGATTTGCAAGTTACGGTAGGCAGGGACAGGAACAAAAATGAAAATAGCCAGAGGTAGGCGGTGGCGAAGAGGAAGACACCCAACTTTACAGTGGAGTCGGGACTCCTGTCTCAAAAAGGCGCGGACCCTGAAGCGCGAATGTAAGATGGACCACCAGGGGTCAAGGGCGTGCCAGGTGGAAGGAGCCGCTTGTGCCAAAGCCCGAGTCTGGCAAGAGGATGATGAGGCCGGGCGACCAGGAGAAGCCCAGCGTGGTCGGAGGGAATTGCTGCTGGAATAGCATGAGATTCAAGGTTGGACGAGAATATGGAGCCGGGCCACACAGGCGTTCTGGAAGTCATTCCAAGGTCAAAGCAAGTAGAGGCAGGCTCACATCTGCGTTTTGGAAACCTCACTCCCCGTGGCTGTGTGTAGGGAATATACTGGAGCCGGGGACCGGGGAGACCGGGGGGGAGGGGGGGTGCCCAAGGAGGAAGGAGGCTGGGAAGAATCCCGGTGAGAGTGGAGGAGACCACACTGTGGGGGGCAGAGAGGGGCCTGGGTACCCCGTGGGGGCAAGAACCCGGAGCCAGATGCGGGAACAGAGACAGAAAGTGAGGCCGGAGTGGAGGCGCCGCGCACAGTTTGGGTCCGGATGGTATTATGGTCCGATGGTGACGGCACAGTGAGCGGGGTGGGGAGGACACAGGAAAGAGCGGGGCTGGAGGCCCACATGGGAGTCTGCAGGGTGACGGGCATCTCGTAGGTGGGCAGGAGAACGCCCGCCAGGCGTTACCGCGTCCTTGCGAAAGTAGCATGGACAGCGCCCCGGGGCTGGCAGAGGGGGAAGGCCGCCAGCGAGGCCCGGGACAGCAGCCACCAGAGCCACACGAAGCCAGAGCCGGGGGGCCACGTTGGCCACCCCCCTCCTTCCTCCCACCAGTGTCCCCTGGGCGCCCACTCCGAGCAGGCCCAGCCCCGGGGGCCACGGCACAGTAGACAGTAAGGCCGGGTGGGACCCCACACTTCCTCCTGTGTAACTAAACCGGATGACTTCCTGCGACGGCGGCTGCTCCGAAAGGGGGGGGGGGGGCCGTGGCGAGCAGGTGAAAGACAGGCCGGACCGGCCACGCCAGGGTGGCCGGGGAAAGGTTCCCAGCGGAGTCGGGATCTGGCCGAGGGAAGGTGCCAGGTGTGCGGCGGGAACAGGAAGGAGGCGGGAGTCCTGTGAGCTGGCGCAGCGAGAGGAGAGGTGACATTGGAGAAGTGGACTGGGGCGGGCCTGGGAGGACCCGGGAAGCCACTCGGGTTGTGCGCTGTCATTTTAGTATTCACCTTCTTTGCAATTTGTAACTGGTCCGGCTCTAGAGTGGTGTTTGTTTGTTTGTTTGTTTGTTTGTTTTGTTTTTCCGGTACATCTTTATGGAGCTGTGCTTCAGGGTCCATACAATTCGCCCATTTAAACTCTTATTTTTAAAAGTTTACTTATTTTGGGGTGGGGGGGGCAGAGAGAGAGGGCAAGAGAGAGAATCCCAAGCAGGCTCCACGATCCCAGAGGAGCCCGACAAAGGGCTCAATCCCATGACCTGAGGCAGAGTCAAAAGCTGGACGTTCAATTGGGTGAGCCAGCCAGGCGCCCCCATAGCATTTCTTTTTGTGGTTGAATAATTTCTCATTGTATGGATATACCACAATTTTCCTTACCCATTCATCGTCTGATGGACACTTGGGTACCACTTTTTTTTTAATGTTTATTTTTGAGAGAAAGAGAGAACACAAGCAGGGGAGGGGCAGAGAGAGAGGGAGACACAGAATCTGAAACGGGCTCCAGGCTCTGAGCTGCCAGCACAGAGCCCGACGCGGGGCTCGAACTCACGGACCGCGAGATCGTGACCTGAGCTGAAGCCGGATGCCCAACCGTCTGAGCCACCCAGGCGCCCCTTGTTATTTTCAATTTTAATAACCCCGGTAGTATACGATTCAAGTACCGTATATGGTCTCAAAGTAAAACAGACAAACAGTAGAGACGGGGGCTTCCGGGTGGCTCAGTTGGTCAAGCATCTGACCCTTGCTTTCAGCTCAGATCATGATCTCAGGGTTCGTGGGATCAAGCCCCTCGACAGACTGTGCTAAACATGGAGCCTGCTTGGGATTCTCTCTCTCTCTCTCTCTCTCTCTCTCTCTCTCTCTCTCTCTCTCCCTCTCCCTCTGCTTTCCCCCCACTCATGCTCACTCCCCCCCCAAAAATAAATATTTTAAAAAATATTTAAAAAACTAGAGACACAAAATATCAACCCCCCCCCCCCCCCAACCTCTCCTTCCATCTGGCTCTTCTCCCCAGAAGTGGCTGGTGACGGGTTGCTCCCGACCCCTCTGGTCACACATACGTTGCATTTCTGCACGGAACTTCCTATTACACTACAGGCTCCGTGGGCCGTGACTCCACCCGGGGCCCGGGGCCACGTGTCTGTCTTCTGGGCCCAGCGGGCCCCCGAGTCTTCTGGACCCGATGGGTCTTTGGGGAGTGTGAGGAAGTCCTGGAAAGGGACTCTCCCCGATCTCTGAACACCCACATTCAGGTGTGGACGGGACGGTGAGTGGCTGGGAGGAGGCCAAAATCAACAGCTCCAACCCACTGCGCTATGACCGCCAGAGCGGGGAATTTACAGTCACTCGGGCTGGGCTCTACTACCTGTACAGTCAGGTAAGCCCCACCTGGCTCCGGGGGGGGGAAGCGGGAACCGGGGGACAAGGGGCCCGGGCCCGGGGGGGGGGGCGCCCCCGGGGGGGGGGGGGCGCGGGGGTTTGGCGGGGGGGGGGGGGGGGGGTGGATCCCTGGGTCACCGAGGACAGGGGACACGGAGACCGTGTCGCCTCCCGCCTCCCCGTAGGTGCACTTTGACGAGGGGAAGGCCGTCTACCTGAAGCTCGATTTGCTGGTGGACGACGCGCTGGCCCTGCGCTGCCTGGAAGAATTCTCCGCCACGGCCGCCAGCTCCCCGGGGTCCCAGGTCCGCCTCTGCCACGTGTCTGGGCTGTTGCCCCTCCGGCCAGGGTCCTCCCTGCGGATCCGCACCCTCCCCTGGGCCCATCTCAAGGCCGCCCCCTTCCTCACCTACTTCGGACTCTTCCAGGTTCACTGAGGGGCCCCGGTGGCGCCCCGGGCCCCACCCTCCGCTGCTCCTCGCCCCAGACCTGCCCCCCCTCTGCAGGCTGCTTGGGCTGTTCACGTGTTGCCACGCCACATAGATAACCCCCTTCTCCTCTGACACCCACTCCCCCCTGCACCTCACTAGCTCCTGAACCCCTGGTCTTTCGACGCCCCCCCCCCCCCATTTATCTCCTGACTCCCCGCCCTGGCCACAACCTCCCCACCCTGCCCCCGGACACTGTGTCTACTCTACTCTGGGTGAGGGTGGGTCCCCACCGCCTGTTCAGGCACTAAGAGGGGCTGGACGCCAGGGAGACTGAGACGGGGCCAGGAGTTCCCAAACGTGAGGGCTAAGAGCAAGACGAGATCCTTCCCGATAATTCCCTGTGGATTTTTAAAACAGATATTATTTTTATTATTATTGTGACAAAATGTTGATAAGTGAATATTAAAGAGAATAAGCCACGGTCTCTCTCTCTCTCTTTTTTTTTTTTTTTAATGTTTTTGAGAGAGAGGGAGAGAGAGAGAGATAATGCACGAGTAGGGGAGGGGCAGAGAGAGAGAGAGAGAGAGACACAGAATGTGAAGCAGGCTGCAGGCTCCGAGCTGTCAGCACAGAGCCGCACGCGGGGCCCGAACCCATGAACCGTGAGATCGTGACCTGAGCCGAAGTCGGAAGCTTAACTGACTGAGCCCCCCGGGAGCCCCCACGGTCTCTCTATTGGGACTTAGGGAACAGTTCTCAGGGTAGCCGAGGGCCATGGCAAGGGGGGCTGGGCATCGAAGGGTGGGGTGTGGGACGGCTGGGACTCCAGGGCAATGTACAGGCTCGGGAATGGGGACCCACATGCTTCTGACCCCTGAGGCATGAACAGAGAGTCAAAAGGCAAACTGCCAGGAAAAAAAATCAATCCTCTGCCCAAGGTCCAGCAGAAGCCGCCTCATTTACCTAGGAGGCGGGCTTCCTCCCGAGGGTGATCCCTGGCTGGGAGGAGCGGGAGCCTCTGGACATTCAGCAGGTGCGGGCCCAAGCCCTGGCCTGGATGTGGGGTGGGAGCAGGCTCGCAGGGGAGCTCGGGGTCAGGAAGCAGGACGCGGCCGGGGGGGGGGGGGTGGGGGGGCCTGGGTCCAGGGGAGGAACCTTCGAGCGGTAGGGTGCTTGGGGCTGTCTCTTTCTCTCTTTGACCAGAGCCTTATGTAAGAGCTTTTCTCGGGAAACAGGAAGTCCTGCTTGCCAAGTTCAGCACAGGGAGTAGCGCAGGCCTTATTCCAACACACCCGGCCTGGCCCTAACCCCAGAACTCGGCCAGTTTCTGGCTTCCGCGACCCTGGTTCTCCTCCCCATCCGCCCCCTCCGCTCCTTGTGCACGTTCAGTCATTCCCAGCCAACTTGCCCAGAGACCTCTCCCGTGGCTCAGCCAGAGGGTCTCCCACCCTCACCCCTTGACCCCCAAGCTGCCCAGCTTGTCCCTCCATCCCTGCTCTTGGCACTGTGCCCCGGGGCAGCCGACCTTCCCTCCCCCACTCCTGGGGCCCTCCCAGGGTTCCCGTGCTCGGGCTGCTTCCTGGGTGTCACTGGCGGTCCCGTCCTTCCCAGACAGATTGTCACCAAATTCTCCTGAGGCTGGAGAAGGGTGTGGGGGGGAGGGGGGCGGGGGAGCGTGTCTCAAGACGCCACCGGCCCCGCAGTGGGGTGCCAGGAGCTCCAGCAGTGCCCCTAGCCGGTTTTCCTCCTCCTTCCTTTTTATTCTCAAGTTCCTTTTTATTTCTCCCTTGCGTAACACTCTTCTTCTTCCCTTCTGCACCCCCACCCTCCCCACCACCTCCCCGCCACCCCACTCCTGAGGCCACTGCTCTCTGCAGGGTCCCCAGCTCATGCCAGCCTCGGCTCCTTCCTTGCCAGCCCCCAGAGGGCCACCGGGAGACATGGGGGGCCCGGCCCGAGAGCCGGCGCTCTCGGTCGCCCTCTGGTTGAGTTGGGGGGCGGCTCTAGGGGCTGTGGCGTGTGCCATGGCCCTGCTGACCCAGCAAACAGAGCTGCAAAATCTAAGGAGAGAGGTGACTCGGCTGCAGAGGACTGGAGGGCCCTGCAAGGAGGAAGAAGGGCATCCGTGGCCGAGCCTCCGGGAGCAGGTGAGTGAGGGGAAAAGGGCGTGGGGGAGAAAGGGATGGATGGCGGGGCCATCTCCGGACCTCTTGGTTCTAGCCTCTCGGTCTGTAAAGTTTTGAGTAGGTGCAAGAGAGGGTCCCAGGTCTGGAGGTCAAGGGAGCAGCCATTCCAGGAAAGGAAATTGTTAAAGATTAATGCTTCTCGTACCTAACAGATCCTGGAGGAGAGCCAGCACCGAGACTCAGGTTGCTGGGGAAAAGTGCATGAGAGATGTGAGGCACTCCTGGGGCGGAGGGAGGGGGTGGGCTGGGAAGAGAGGCTGCCTGGGACCCTTGCATCTCAGCCTAACCCCGACCCTCTTTCCGTGAGCAGAGCCCTGACGCCCTGGAAGCCGAGAATGGGGAGAGGTCCCGGAGAAAGAGAGCAGTGCTCACCCATAAACAGAAGAGTGAGGCCTCCGGGGTGCAGCCGGGGTGGGAGGTGATCCAGCCGCATGGGGATCTGGGGACGGTTATCTGCAGCCAGGGTGAGGGTGGAGGGGCTGAGCACAGGGCGGCTGGGACAGGAGGGCACTGCTCAGATTCCCCTCTCTCCTCAGAGAAGCACGCCGTTCTGCACCTTGTCCCCATCAACATCACCTCTAAGGGTGAGCAGTTTTCTTCGCTAACGGCTTTTGGGGAGGGGCCGGATTGGGGAACTGGGGGGCTGGCACCTGGGCCCAAGAGACTCCTGGGGGCGAAGAGTGTCTGAGAATGCAGGGAGATCCTGACTGCCCCACTCCTCACCCCCAGAGGATTCTGATGTGACAGAGGTGATCTGGCAACCAGCTCTTAAGCGTGGGAGAAGCCTGGAGGCCCAAGGATACGTTGTTCGAGTCTGGGACACTGGAGTTTATCTGCTGTATAGCCAGGTAATCCCAAACATACCCTACGCCTCACGTGGGGGGCCGGAGGTCTGTTCTCCCAGGGCCGGTAAGTCCTGCTACTGAGAATTCCCGACCCTTCTGTTCATACCAAACTTAGAAGACCCTCCTTCCTTCCTTGGCTCTCTTGTCCAGGCTCCCGAGGCCTCCCAGCACTGAGCCATCTCGTTTCTCCTCCGTTCCCTGCCAGGTCCTGTTCCACGATGTGACTTTCACCATGGGTCAGGTGGTGTCCCGGGAGGGCCGGGGAAGGCAGGAGACGCTATTCCGTTGTATACGAAGTATGCCTTCCAATCCGGACTGGGCCTACAATAGTTGCTACAGTGCAGGTGGGAGCCCTGTGGGCGGTGGAGGGGGGAGGGGTCGTGAGAAGAGCAGGGTCTCTCTGACCCCGTGGGGGGGGGGGGGGGGGGGGGGGGGGGGGAGCGCCGGCCGGGGGGTCGACCCCCGGCCCCGCCGGGGGGGGGGGCCCCCGGCCCGGGGGTGACGAGGAAGCTCCGGCAGGGGGTTGGAAGCCTGGGTGGAGAGGTGGCTCTGGAATGAAGGACAGAAAGCGCAAAAGAGGTTGAGTTGGAGAAGGGAGGGGAGACGTCATTCTGCGTGACCGTGACCTCACTGAGCATCTCTTCTCTCCTCTCAGGTGTCTTCCACCTACACCAAGGGGATATTCTGAGTGTCACAATCCCCCGGGGAAAGGCGAAGCTTAGCCTCTCGCCATCTGGAACCTTCCTGGGCTTTGTGAAACTGTGATTTTGAGGTGGTCTCAAGCTCGGAAGACTGGGGTGGGGACATACTGGAGGCAGCCAAGAGCTAACAGGAACAGAGGCCTCTTCTAGGGTTGACTGGAACCCTGGGTCTGACGACTCACGAATCTCCGTGCCTGCCTTTTCCCTTTCCGCCCCCATCCCCTGGACTTCGACTTCACGGTTATTAAAGAAGTGTAATTCTTGCTCTCGTCCCCCATCCAGCCCCACATTCTTGGGGGGTGGGGGGAGAAAAGGGGGGCAGTGCCAGGCCTTGGTGGAGACCTACTTTAAGTCCCACTGGAATGCTTCCAGAACAGCACCACCATCTAGCGGCAGCTTGAGAGAAGCAGCCTGCCTGTTGGCAGAAGTCCACGAAGCCTCCCTCCACTCGGGAAACTCCTGGTTCCCCACGCCACACCTCTCCAGGTACCCGCTGCCTCCTCCCTCCACAAGAAGCCCCGCCCTCACCTCCCTCTCCACCAACGGGGCCCCGGCTCGGCTCCCATCACTATCTCCAGGGGTGTGTTTATTGTGCGCCCGTCTGTGGGGGGGGGGGGGAGGGGGTGCCCGACGACGACGACAGTCCCTTTGCAGACACACCACCCTACGGGTGCCAAGTTCCGCCTTTCCTGCCCTCCGCTCCCCTAGCGTGACGGGCCCTCCAAGCCTCTCGGGGCTGGGACGGGTCGCCGGGCAGCCTCGGGTAAATCTTGGCCCGAATGCTGGTCTTCCTTCACTCCTCGAGCTTTCTTTCTGCTCAAGACCCGCTTAAACTTAAATAGGAGAGTAAACGACTTCCACTTCCCCCGCTGCCTTGCCTCAGCCCCATCCCTGTACCGGGATCTCCCGGCCCTCCCGGCTGTCCTCCGGCGCGCCGCCGGGGACCGAGGTACCAAGGCCCCGGGGTTCGGGCCCCGCCAGCGCCGAGAAGCGCTACGCAGCGGGACACGCAGCGGTGGGGGACGCGCAGGCGCAAAAGGGAACGCGATGGGCTAGTCGCGCGCGGCCGGGAGCAGCCAGCGTGCGCAGGCGCAGCCCTGCACGGGGCTCGGGGGCGGGGCGGTCCCGTGGCGTCTACGTTCGGGGGTAGGCGGGACTAGGCGCGCGCTGGCCGCGCCGGCGCTGTTCGCCGGCTGTGACGTACTAATCGCGCGCCGCCAGCGCCGGTGGGCCTGGGGCTCGCGGGAGGGGAAGGAGGAGAAGGAGGAGGAGGAGGGGGAGGTGGTGGAGGTGGAGGCTGGAGCAGAGCAAGCGGCGGCCGCGGCGGGGCGGCTCGGCGGCGCGGCGCGCGGCCCAGAAGCGTTGGAATCCTGAATTGAGAGGGCTGCGCCTGAAGACAGCAGGAGTGGCGGGGCCGCCGCCGTCGCCGGAGAGATGAGCCGGGAAGCTTGAGGCCGGAGACGCCCGCCCTCGGGCCCGTCCGCCCGGCTTCCCCGCTCCCGGTGAGGACGCCCCCTACCCTTCCCCCAGCCCTGCCGCGGCCTCTCCCATTCCTGGATCTCATTCCCACCAAACCGGGGCCCTGGAGGCCCTCGAAGGGGCTTCTTCAGGCCCTCGGGCGCCGAACTGTCCAGGACCAAACCGGTGTGGGACGCATTCTGGCCCCCGGGAGCGGAGCAGGAGAGGGGGCTGGGCCAACCTGGCTCACGCGGCTCAGTTCTGTCCCAGCGGCTTGATCCGGCTGCCTGAGCACCGGTTGGGTTCTGTTTCAGTTTCCCTTAACATTCTTCCGTTTTCGTTAGATTTCACTACCTGAACCGTAGCCCTGGGATCCCCATTCTCTCCTGAGACGACCTGAGCATGCCCGTACCCTCCCCACCCCACCCCATTCATTCCGAGGTGGTAGAGCACTCTCTCCCCACTCTAGACCCCGGTTTCCCCGTGGAAGCTGTGTCCTCAGGTATCTCTGTATCCTGTCAGGAGTCTCCTGCTGAGCCATTGCCCTTACTAGGTTCTCAATTAGGATACTCCTGGTGGCATTAAATACTGACAACAGTGGCTTTAACCTGGGGGTCCGAGAAATAAGATCCTGCTGCTTAGCCATTCTCCCTTGCTCCTCTGTGGTCGGGGGAGAGATGGGGGCATGGACTCTGAAGGGCCCCTGTGGATCTTGTTAACCGAAAAGATCGGAAATTCGTAGGGGTTTTGCGCTTTTTCCTCTTTTCTTAGGTTATTTGTATCTGATTCCAGAGGAGGCGTGCTGAGGAAGAGAGGCAGGATCTGGGGTGCGGGGTGTTTGCATTCTGACGCTCTAACCATTGTTTTACAGGCTACCGGAAGATGAAAGAGACTATACAAGGGACCGGGTCTTGGGGGCCTGAGCCTCCTGGACCTGGCGTGGCCCCGGCTTACTCAAGTCCCAGGCGGGAGCGTCTTCGTTGGCCCCCACCCCCTAAACCCCGACTTAAATCAGGTGGAGGGTTTGGGCCAGATCCTGGGTCAGGGACCACAGTGCCAGCCAGACGCCTCCCTGTCCCTCGGCCCTCTTTTGATGCGTCAGCTAGCGAAGAGGAGGAGGAAGAAGAGGACGATGAGGATGAAGATGAGGAAGAGGAAGGGGCAGCTTGGAGGCTGCCCCCCAGATGGGGTCAGCTGGGAACCTCCCAGCGGCCTCGCCCTCCTCGCCCTACTCATCGGAAAACCTGCTCCCAGCGCCGCCGCAGAGCCATGCGAGCCTTCCGGATGCTGCTGTACTCAAAAAGCACCTCGTTGACATTCCACTGGAAGCTTTGGGGGCGCCACCGGGGCCGGCGGCGGAGCCTCGCACACCCCAAGAACCATCTTTCACCCCAGGAAGGGGGTGCGACACCACAGCTGCCATCCCCCTGCTGTCGTTTTGACTCCCCTCGGGGGCCACCTCCGCCCCGGCTCGGTCTGCTAGGTGCTCTCATGGCTGAGGACGGGGTGAGAGGGTCTCCACCAATGTCCTCTGGGCCCCCAGTGGAGGAAGATGGATTAAGGTGGACTCCAAAGTCTCCTCTGGACCCTGACTCCGGTAAGGTGGGAATGGGGTGTGGGAAGGGTGGGGGCAGGGTTCAGATCCAGGAGGATTGGGAGCCTCTTGCTGTGGTGAGAGCCGGGCCTAAGGGAGGTGGGATGGCAGAGCGAGGGGGTCCAGAATAGCTGTGAAACGTCTTAAGCCCCCACTTTGAGCAAGATCTAAGTCTGGGGAGACGGTCAAGGCCGGGTGACAGAGTCCCCGAGCCGAGTAGGCGTCCTGTGTACAGATGAGAACGGGAGATGAGGTTTAGAAAAGTTAGTCTTGTTATCCGCGCAAGCTCCCTTTTCGTTCGGCCTTTCCGAATAAAGGGGCCCTTGCCTGTGCATCTGCGAAGGGTGCCACTCTAGTGCTGGGATGGGATTTCTCTGCAGTTACCACCTGTATAGCCGTGTGTGACATTCGCACTCGGAATGTTTCTTTCGGGGACGCAAGCAGACCATGTCGGGCTGTGTTTTTATCAGTCCCTGGAGTATTTATCGAGCCTTCGGTGTGCACCGGGTGCCGTACTCGGTGCCAGGTATATCTGGTGGTGGTAAATGTCTCGGACGTGTGCCTCTCTCCGAGTCTTAGTCTTTTTTTTTTTTGCTTCTGTCCCGTGACGAGCACCTCTTCTCTTCAGTTCCTCCATAACCTGTTAGACATGCTTCTCTCACGCTTTACGGTTTCCATCCCCTAGAGTTCCTATCGGGAGATTCCGTTTCGGTTCCTCCCCGTGGTCTTAGAATTTGTATCGTTTGATCTCACCATTGTTCCTTGATCTTAGCCAACTTCTCATCCCCATCCTGTTTCCCCTGCGCTGTAGGCCTCCTCTCCTGTACTCTTCCCAATGGCTTTGGGGGACCTCCTGGGCCAGAAGGGGAGCGAGGCCTGGCACCCCCTGACGCCAGCATCCTCATCAGCAATGTGTGCAGCATCGGGGACCACGTGGCCCAGGAACTTTTTCAGGGCTCAGACCTGGGCACCGCAGAAGAGGCGGAGCGGCCCGGGGAGAAGGCCGGCCAGCACAGCCCCCTGCGAGAGGAGCATGTGACCTGCGTGCAGAGTAAGGGAGCCCAGACGGCCGGGCCTTCTCTTCTCTCAGCCAGCTCCCAAGTTGGAGTGTGGAGGCCTCACACGCTCCTCTTCCTCCCCGCTCAGGCATCTTGGATGAATTCCTTCAGACTTACGGCAGCCTCATTCCCCTCAGCACTGATGAGGTGGTGGAGAAACTGGAGGACATCTTTCAGCAGGAGTTCTCTACACCTTCCAGGTGAGGCAGGACGGGGGGGAGGGGGGGTCCTCAGGAGAGGGCCGGGGCCTGAGGGGCCCTAGGGGTCAGGGGTCGGGAGAGAATGCTGCCCAGAGGGACCGACTCAGGGGAGGAGGAGGGAGCAGGGACCGAGGGGGAGGAATCTGCAGGTGAAGCGCGAAGCCCCTGTAAGCAGATGGGGGCGGTCCTTCCCCGGGCCCCTGACATATGCCCCGTGCTCACGTGCCTCCTTCCAAGGAGCGGGCCCTCCAGCAGGCCCTCGGAAGGCTACGCGAGCCCCGATGGGGACTAGTTGAGACAGATCCTGATTCTGGGCAGTAGAAGGTCCTTCTGTATGCCCTAGCCCCCTCGTCTCTTGTGTGACTCCACCCTTGGCCTACTCAGGAAGGGCCTGGTGCTGCAGCTCATCCAGTCGTACCAGCGCATGCCAGGCAACGCCATGGTGAGGGGCTTCCGAGTGGCCTATAAGCGGCACGTGCTGACGATGGACGACCTGGGGACTCTGTACGGACAGAACTGGCTCAATGACCAGGTGAGGAGGAGGGAGAAACGGGCCCCGAAGGGGATTTGGGGAGAGCAGGGTGTCTGGGGCCCTCTGCTCGGGGGAGCCCTGCGCCCATGCTGCACCCTCCATGGCAAGTTGCCACCCGTCTCCTCCCCAGGTGATGAACATGTATGGAGACCTGGTCATGGACACGGTCCCTGAAAAGGTAGGCCTGACAGGGTACTTCAGTCCCCAGGAGAACTTCTGCAGACCCCAGCAGCTTTTGCACACTCCCTTTGATCTCTTCCCTTTTCACGGAGGGAGGATCTTTGTTTGGGGGAGAGGTGGTAAAAGGCTGTCTGTTAAATTCAAACCTGTAACCTAGGTCCTGAACTTCTCTGTTCCTTTCCCCCCAGTCGGCAGTGGTTCTCCCTGTGGCTCACCCCACCAGTTGGGAGGGGCAGCAGGAAGAGAATTGGGTTTCTGCCCCCAGTGGATTGCAGTGGAGGTTGTTGAAACTGGCCCTCGGAGCCCCAGTGACACGGAGCGGACTGGGCGGAGGAGACTTGGCAGGGAGGCCTGAAGCTCTTTTAACTCCATCCAGCTCTTTTGTGTCATTGGCACAGGTGCATTTCTTCAACAGTTTCTTCTACGATAAACTCCGTACCAAGGGTTATGATGGGGTGAAAAGGTGGACCAAAAACGTGAGTTGCCAGTTCACGTGTATGTGGGTAACGCCTTGCCTGTAAAGGATTAGAGTTCCGCTTTCTAGGAGTCCCTTCCCCGAGGCTGCTCACTCAGTCTTTCAAGTAACATGGGTCTTCTGTGTGTTCGGTACTGTCGTGGGCAGCAAGGACTCGGTGTTAAGTAAGGAAGACTTCTCGCCTTCGTGGAGTGTGAATAAGTAAGTTAAATTTCAGCTAGTGTTCGGCGCCGTGAACAAATTAAAAGGGAGATGTAGTAGCGTGGAATGTGGGTGGCTCCGGGAAGGCCACTCTTCTCTGAGCCTGGAATGACGAGGGCCCGGTCACGTGTGGCTCGGGGGCAAGAGTGGTTTAGGCGAAGGGGACGGCGAGTACATGGGACACAAGGTGAGACTGTGGGGGGCCCAGAAGGCCCACAGGAGTGTCTGGTGTGGTTGGGGCAGGGTGAGCGGGGGGGAATATGATCAGAAGCTTGGCCAGGGCTGATCGCGTGGGGCGTGGAGGCCGCTGTCACCGTGTGCGCTGAGGCGCCGTTGACGAGCCTTAAGCAGGCTGGGAAGAGCCTCCTGTTTTGATGGAGATTGGAAGTGGGGCAAGAGTGGGAGCAGGCGGACTAACTAGGAGGCGAGCAAAGAAGGCGAGACAGACGCTCGACCAGGATGCTGAGGGAGGAGCAGGAGCGCTCTCTAGGATGGGTTTTGCAGATAAAACCGAAGTACTTTCTGGCGGGTTGGACGAGGGAACGAAGAAAAGCTGGGAATCAGGGTGATGCCTGGGTTTGTAGCAGACGTTACTGGGGAAGACAGGAGAGAGCACGTTTGGCGAGGGGGAAAAGGTAGTTCTCGTTAGTTTCCCTGCCCTGCAATTCCAAGGCCAGGAAATTTCTACAGTGAGGTAGGACCATGGGCTGCAGCATTTCTTAGTTTCTGTCCCCAGGCTCAGGAGCTCACACCCTCCCCGACCTGGCAGGCCTACTGCTCCCGATAGAGGTGGGGGGACCTACAGTGAAAGAACTTGGCCTCTGCATACTGCATCTGAGTCCCACGTCTGCCCCTTCCGTGACCTTCAGCGAGTTGCCTAGTCTTCTAAGCTGCCGTTTCCTCCGTTAGATCGAGGGAGAGAACTTCCTCGGAGGATTGTTGTGGTAACTGACCAACCACTTGCCGGGGACCCAGCGTTGTCCTCGGTGTGACTTAATTCTCAGAACAAACAGAGGAGGTAGCGGTTGTCGTTTCCAGCCTTTTACAGTGAAGAGAACTGAGGCGTATAGAGTGGCTCGCCCATGGCCACGAGCTAGGAAAGGCAGGAGCTAGATCTAAACCCCCGCAGTCTGGCTCTAGAGTGCTGAGCCTCGGTTCTTCGCTCCTGAGCACTGGTACCTTTAATGTGTGGAAAGTACCCGGGCCATCCTGGGCTCTCAGGTGTGTGCTCTGACACCGCCCCTTCCGGTGGAGGGCTGGGCCTTGTGCCCTCCCAGGCGGCTTCCTGCCAGCGCCTCCACTCGTCTCTAGACCCCTCATGACGGTAGGCAGGACTCTCGTGCCCTCTGACCAGACCCCTGGCACTGCCCCCCTTAGGTGGACATCTTCAATAAGGAGCTACTGCTGATCCCCATCCACCTGGAGGTGCATTGGTCCCTCATCTCGGTTGACGTGAGGCGACGCACCATCACCTACTTTGACTCGCAGCGCACCCTGAACCGCCGCTGCCCTAAGGTCTGAGTGGGAAGGAGGGAGGCGGGAAGAGGGGGGAGGAAATCCAGTGGCGGCACTCGCGGCGGAAGGGTGGGCCTGGGGCCTCTGAGGAGCAAACCTGGGCTTGGTGCCTGTGACCACCATACCCCGGGCTCCTGTGGGAGACACCGGGCATCGCTCCCTCCTTTTCTCCGTCTGCACAGCATATTGCCAAGTACCTACAGGCAGAGGCCGTGAAGAAAGACCGGCTGGATTTCCACCAGGGCTGGAAAGGTTACTTCAAAATGGTAAGTTTCTAGAGGGAGGAGTACGGGGCGGTGATAGAGGTAAGGCAGGAGGCAGAAGTTGAGGCCGCACCCCTAGGAGCCTCCAAACGAAGGGCCTGCCTTCTTCTCCTTTTCTAGAATGTGGCCAGGCAGAATAATGACAGTGACTGCGGTGCCTTTGTGTTACAGGTAAGCAGATGGCAGTTGGGTTCAAGGGCTGGGCAAGAGCAGGGAGGCTGTTCTGCAACCCGCCCCCGCCCCGTTGCTCACAGCCCCGTGTGGAGCAGAGAGTAACCTTAGGTGTCAGAAAGCGCAAACATGGGTTTCGTCGGCTCTCTTGGCTTCCCCGTCCCACATCGGGACTGGGTCTCTTGCTCCTTGGTTTCTGGCCCTAAGAAGAGCGGCCTCCTAACCGCCAATGCAGAGTATTTTAACACCGGGTATTTCAGGTACCAAGAGCAGTGATTTTAGACTTTGAGCCCCAGGCTGGGGCACCTTGGCTCCCTTTGTGAAATGTGGATGTTCTCTGAAAGTTCCAGGGAGGTGGATCTCACTCACGCGAAGGGGGTAGCACAGGTCCTGACTTGGGGGGTGGGGGATGCTCACGGCCTGCTTTGTTAACACCCAGTACTGCAAGCACCTGGCGCTGGCCCAGCCGTTCAGCTTCACCCAGCAGGACATGCCCAAACTTCGTCGGCAGATCTACAAGGAGCTGTGTCACTGCAAACTCACTGTGTGAGCCTCGGATCCCTGGCCTCGAGCCCGTTTATGAATGGGCGTGGGGACATGGGGGACCCTTCCTTCCCAAGAAACACCCATTCCTTTCCTCTCTTGCCTCTCCCCACCCAGTTCCCTTTTGGTTTTTCATATTTAAATGTTTTAATTGATTTCTGTATTTTTTTTTTCCTTTTGAGAGAATACTTGTTGATTTCTGATGTTCAGGGGGTGGCCATGAAAAAGCCTCTTTTTTCTCTGTGCCCTGGGGGAGCGTGGCCTTGCGGCCTGGGTGGGGCAGCCATCCATCCCCCTTCTGTGTGCAGGGGCGGGGGCAGGAAAATCTGTGCTGGGGGTGGAGGGCGGGCAAAGGGATTCCGGCCTGCCAGATCTTCAAACTTTTTTTTATATATATATATAAATGCCACGGTCCTGCTCTGGTCAATAAAGGATCCTTTGGAGATACACAGTGGTGGTCGTCCTTAAGGGGCATCAAACTAGTGGATATGCTCGCTCTCAGGCTTTGATTCAGCAGCCCCTGTTAGCTCCCCTTTTCGTGGGCATGGAGACCTCAGCCTTCCACCCCTGGCTCGCTGGCCAGCACCCTGTCTTCATCATCCCTAAAGAGTCCCGTAAGGGAGCTCGAAAGGTGCTGGAGCTGGGCAACAGGACACTTAAGAGAGCCAGACAAAGTTCATGGCAGCGACCCCAAATGCTGGGGAAGCCAGGAAGTCGGCTGTCCCATCCCTGTCCCTCCCTGTGGGGGGAGGGGGGGCCTGTCGCGGGGGCGTACCGCCTGATCCCATCATCCCCGGCACCCCCAGAACGGGGCGGGACGGTGTCCGATCTACCTTTGCTCCAGGAGAGAACGGAACAGAATGTAGGTCCAGGGCAGACTCAGAGCAGAGGCGAAGGGAAGCGGCGGTCTCTGGAGCCCGGAAGTCCCTGGAGGCTGAAACCTCGCCCCTCTCGCGTGATAGGGCGCGCTGGGCCACATGACCAAGGCGCTCTCGCCTCCGCACGTGTAGGGGCGCTAGGCCCCAAGATGGCTGCCAGGCCTCGAGGCCCGACTCCCATATGTCACTTCCGTACCGGCGAGAAAGGCGGGCCCCAGAGCCAATGGGGCCGCGGGGCGGGTCTTCCCCTTGACAGATGTCCAGGCGATCCAATGGTGGCCGCGTGCCGGAGCTCCTGCGAGCTGACGTCACGCCGAGTCGCTGAACGCCGGCAGGCGGGGCCGAGGTGGCCAAGCCAATGCGATGGCTGGGGCGGGGTCGGGCGCTCTATAAGTTGTCGATAGGCGGGCACTCCGCCCTAGTTTCTAAGGATCATGTCTGCGAGTCAGGATTCCCGGTAAGAAACCCTTTTGCAAGAGGGTCGAGGCTACTTACCCAGTCGCTCCCTCCCGAGGGCCCCGCGGGGGGAGCTGAGGCCCACCGCCCTGGGCACCCCTCCCCCCACCCGGGGTTGCGGGGCAGCCACGCCGGGAGGCCCGGTCCTGGGGAGCGAGTAGGCGCGGCCCGCCGGGAGGCCGGCGCCGAGCGCCAGGCGAGGCCGCGGCCGGGCGTGGG